>NC_056725.1:1022663736-1022803736 GCF_019279795.1 Protopterus annectens
CAATTAACTGTTGACAAAACACCTGTTCAAATCATAGCTAGCCGTAGACCCTCAACCATGACTCAGGAGGCCCACTCCACCTATCTGGACTTACTTGAATCCCTAAAGATTCAACCCTCTACCCTAATCCTGGGTGAATTTAACTACCCAACCATAGAGTGGAAGACCTATTCTAGCTCAAATATGAACACCCGGAGATTCCTCGACTTCATCAATGCCAATGCATTGGATCAGCTGGTCAACACCCCCACAAGAGTTTAAAATATCCTGGACCTGGTACTGACCAACATGAGTAGCCACTGTAGCACCCCTACAGTGTCATCCTCCTTGGTAAGATCTGACCATAAAGCAATCACTTTTGAAGTTACCATCTTCCCTGCCCCCCCCCTTGCCAAGGTTGAACAAAAAAACTTTTCCAAAGCCGACTACAATCTCCTGAGAGCAGGTATAAGCAGCTTCACAGCCGCCATCCCTTCAGCTGAATCAAGCACTAATGTCCAAGCATACACCAAAAAACTATATGAGCACCTAAGCTACATGGACTCAGCAATACCTGACAGGACCAAATCATCTTCCTCAAGGAAGAGTAAACCTGTCTGGTGGACAGTATCAATAAACAGACTCTATAATAAAAGGAAAAAATTGCTGTCCAGGACCAAAACCAAGCAGGTGCTAAGTTGGTAGCAATCTCTCCTTTGTCTGATCAAGCAGATAAGGTCACTGGTGAAATCCTCTAAGGCTAACTTCGAGTCCAAATTGGCCACATAGGCTAAGGACAGTCACAAGGTCTTCTTCTCATACGTCCACAATCTCAAAGGTAACTCCAAAATCTGCTCTGAATTGGTGGCCAAGAATACCACATACACAAATGCCATAGATATAGCCAACTTGTTGGCAGACAAGTTCAGTGAAAACATCACCCCCCCTGTCCCCCCATCAGTAAACCAGGACATCTCCAGCACCTGCCTCCCTCCCCTCATCACCAGGGACCAGGTTATTAATGCCCATTAAAGGCCAAAAATACAGTATCCATGGGACCCAACAACATCCCTGGCTGTGTCCTACATGAACTCAGGCAAGAGCTTTCAGCACCACTAGGCATCCTATTAAAAAAAAACCTGTGCACCAGCTTCGTCCCAGCAGAATGGAGGACAGTCACTGTCATCCCTCTGCACAAAGGTGGAGCATCCACTGACCTAGGCAATTATAGGCCAATTTTATTTATTTTATTTTATTTATTTATTTCAGTTTGATTACCGGGGAAGTCCACTGAGCCAAGAAGAACCCATTTTCAGTGGAGGCCCGGGGAGAAAAGCTCCAAAGGCAGTACAACCAATACAATGTTTAAGAAGAATACAAAAGATAATACACACAGCAAGAAAACAAAGTAAGACACTGCAAATTCAAATTTACAATAGAATGTACACACAGTAAGAACATTGTAAAATGCATATTTACAATAGAATGTAGACACAGTAAGAACATTGAAAATGCAAATTTACAATACATTGCAAGAATTCATATAGGACACAGCAAAAATTAAAAATTAGTAGTTTATTTTTTTGCTAACTTTTCAATATTGTCATCCATACAGTGAAGTTAGAACCTGCTAAAACATAGCTAGAGTTCGAGTGTATAAGGGTGCAGTTTTAAATCATATGTCCCACTGGTCTCTTAAGTGCCAGATATATGCTTAATTTACAATTTTTTCCAACCTTTCCACCCAAAATTGAACTGCTCAGTGTATGCAAATGAGGAAAAATGAGATGATTATAAATGTATAAATGCCACACAGTAGAACTGTACCTACTGCATAACTGAACTTGAATGAATGCTCATGTGGGAATTGCTTAATATTGTCAGGGATTGACACATCATTAGTATATATGCAGCTGCAAGAGGCTGTTATTGCCACTGCTGTGCCCAATACTGTGTGTGTTACCACCCTTGGAGTTGCTGGGTCATCTGAACTCACTTAACTGTTCACAGACTTCACACCACTGATACTGATATCGTGGACTGGTACCGTGTGGATAGAAGTTGAGAGGTGTGATTTGATGTTGTCCTACAGTATGACCCTGGCACTTAAGTAAAAATATTTTCAGTGTGTGCAATCTTGCACAATATCATAACTGGGAGACAGTTACAGCAGAGTGTTCACTTGCACAAAAAGCAGTCCTCTGCACACCAGACAGTGGTGACTTAGTCAAATGAAGAGTTAGTGGAGGAGCCAACAGCAGGAAATGATCATGGCAGATGGTGACTATTGCAGTATGCTGTGGCACAGACAAGTGGCAGTGGTTTGCATATAGACCAGACTAAAGTTAATTCACTGAAAAACCAACCCCAGGTTGTAATTACCTGTCCAGAGGCTGGCTCTGCTGTGCATCAGTCATAGGCAACCTAAGTAACAAAGTACAAAGGGCAGGGTGCAATTATCATCATTTACACGGGTGTGGATTGGATCATATGTGCGGATGTCTTTCACATGGAAATGAATGAGTGCAGAGAACTATTAAAGTAAAATGTGTCACTGTGTGTACCAGCTTTTAGTCTGTGCATGAGGGAGCTTAACATAAAATGTTTTGTGAATGACCACTGTCAGTGGAAGTGTGTGTGTGTGTGTGTGTGTGTGTGTGTGTGTGTGTGTGTGCGTGCGCGTGTGCATTTACTGTGGCCTGTGGTGATGTGATTGCATGACTTCTGGGACACATCCTCAGAAGTAGTTGTAGTACTATGGCTCTATGCATTGGACAGGTCCAAGACATGCATCAAAGTGATTTGAGCATCCCATGCACTTATCCATGCATGAGAGCTTTCTCTATCAGGAGTTGTACTGGTTGAACCATGAGCGTCGCTTGATGCTGGTATGCTTTATTGCTGTGAGTGTCATCTGCTTTGAGACATGCCACTGCTGTGACTACCACAGTTGCAGGGAAATCCTTATTTTGGTGTAGACACCTCCACAATACATGTAGCTGTGGAAGTGCTAATGCTGCAGGAACATGACCTAGAACATCCTGTGCACAATAGCTACCATCTGTGGATGTAATGGTAGAAGTGCTAACGCTGCAGGAACATGACCTAAATCATCCTGCCCACAAAAGCTACCATCTGTGGATGTAACTATGGAGGTGCTAATGCTACAGGGACATGACTTAGATCATCCTGCCCACAGTAGCTACCATCTGTGGATATAACAGTGGAACTGCTAACACTGTAGGAACATGTCCTAGATCATCCTGCCTACAGTGGCTACCATCTGTGGATGTAGCAGTGGAACGGCTTCATGGATGTTGCCTTATGTATGGCAGATGAGCTTGATAGGGAAAGGAACATTCCAGTATGTGATTCAGTCTATCAAACCTATTACACACATATGAAATTCACTTCCATATGTCATTCTGCACATTCTGCATGACTCTTACTAACTTTATCATCACTGTGGAGGTACTAGTCTGTACCTTCATGCTCACCCTGTACATACACTGGGTTTTGAACAATGATACACCAACTTCAGAGGAAAGAGGACAGTAACCATGTCTCTAATGAGCATCATATCCCCACCACTGTGTACCTGTGTATCTCTCTCCACCTATGGGGGCTAGGGAGAGATCCTGACATGTCCACTAGGAGGTACTAGTCTTCTCTGACTGCTACTTTCCCCAGTAACCTGTCTTCCCTATGTGGAGTATGGTTCTGGGATGTCGGCAGGCATAGAGGCTATATCTATGGTCTGTGTAGGGGATGCAGTGGTCACATTCTGTGTATCCCACATAGCCTGTACTCTTTGACTGTGCCAGTTCATATCCCATAACATCATCAGAGGTTGCAGATCATTTGGCAACAGAAGACGGCAGTGCCAATGTTCTGCTGATGGATAAAGAATCATCTGTGAGCACACCAAAGTACAATATTCTATGTAAGAATGATCCAATACAAGAGGTATTCATCAAATTGAGGTGTACAACTATTACCATTAAAAGTATATATATTTTAATTGTAAGCCTTCTGCAGATGGTCATGCAAAGAGAATCCTGATGTTTCTGCATACCATAAATCAGACACCTTTAATAATTTGGATAGTGACTAAGGGGTCAAGAGGACTTACAGCTACTCTTATACAGAAAGAGGCCTACACATTGGGGGCATATCCAGTAGATACTCTCGCAAGCCTCTCAACCTCTGCCACAACATCCAGCAGCAAACTGTGGGACCATGTGGAGGTATTACTGCTTCTAATAAATGCCATAAACTCCTCCATCAGAAGTGGGTTGACCTATGGCCCTGCATCCACTGACCTACCATCCCATGTCAGATGCTCTGCTCTTAGTTCAACAGTATGCATCATGTTTGTGGACCTGCAGCACACCATTATGTAAATGTATTTCTGCCACTGACAGCATTAATGCTCACCATCAGGTCTTTCCAAATATGATCCTAGTGGTCCTGCTTGGCACATCCAATCCAAAAAACATCAGTCACGGAGACAGAGGACCTGAACCAGCATCTCATTTTCCACATCTGAGAACTTTGGTTTAAATGTCCATAACATGGTCTGAATGGAGATGATAAATCAGCAAGTAAAGGAGAGTAGTATTGCTGGAACTGAAGTCATCCTCAAGTCTCGGTGAGTGGCTTCATAAGGTGGACCCTGTTTTTCACAAAATCTAACCAAGACTGCACTGATATATAGGCTATATTTTACATAGCATACAGCATATCTTGGACAGAAGTAGGTTAAAAATAAAAAAGATAGCTGGGTGCACAAGAGCCAGGATAAAAAAAAGTGCCCAATCTTGGTAGGTGCACTGGTGCCAGGAGTGGAAAAAATAGTGCAGAATCCTCAAGACATGGAAACATTCATACAATGGGGCTAGGCCAGGCCCAGGAGGAAGATGGCCCCCTGTTGTAGAAGGAAGTAACAGTCCACAAAAATCACAAAAACTAATAAGCCAGAAAAGAGTCATACAGAGAATATAGTCGACTATCGAGGATAAGAAAGAAATTATGTATTGTTACTGTTATGCAAGAAGTCCAGATTTTCCAGACAGAAGACATATGAAAAGATTAAGAGCTAATTAGAGGAAAAACCTACTTCCACAAGAAAAACTGTCAGAAGCTTCAAATGTAAATTTGTGTTCATTAGTGCAACAGATCCATGAAAAACACTATATAGACCAAGAGACCTTGGGCCATTTGAAAAAAGAAGCCACTGAGGAAGTGCAAACATATAAAGAACAAAATCTAGAGACTTTTGAAAGGTATAAAAATATGGACATGGGAAAGAAAGAGAGATCTGATATAGTGCAATATTTATGCAAAGGGGAAAGCCAAATTAATCAACACAAAAAAGGCAGCTCCAAAGGTATTCAAAGAGAAATACAGGCAAAGGCATCCAGATATGGAAAATTTTACGATAGAAAATAACACCACAAAGAGGGAACGTAGAACAGAAGATTAGTCAAGTAGAAGTTAAAAAATAGGAGCTGATGCAGCATTGTAACAGATCACGATTTATCATGCACTGTCGCAAATAATAAATGAAAAATATCAGCACAGGCAAAAAAAAACTTAGAAGATATGTAGATAAATATAAAGGAAAACTACAATGTAAGCAATTTATTGATGACACAAAAAGTTTATTTTATAGATAATTTTATAGATAATTGTTTGTTGCCAAAAATCAAAAGAAAAATATAAGGTGAACGATCAGATGAGAAGGCAAGAAATGTGGAAAATGCATAAATATAGTTGCAAGTATAGAAAACTCTTGGAACAACTTCATGATGATCAGCATTGAATGCAGGAATGGTTAAGGAGAGGTGAATTTAAACCAAAAGAAGAAATGTTGATATTGGCGGCCCAAGATAGTGGACTACATACACGTTGGTTTGCAAAGTCCATTGAACATATGGGAGAAACAGACAAATGTAGGTTTTGTAAAACATAATTGGAAACCGTTGCATATCTTGTTGCTGGTTGTGACATACTAATGTCAGAAAGACTGTATACTGAAAGGCATAATAATGTGGAAAGACTGTTGCATTGTGGATTATGGTATTGAAGTGGCTGAAAACACTGGAAACATGAGACATAAAGCATTATAGAAAATGAAGTTTATATCACGTGGGGTCACCCATTACCAACAGTTCAAAAAATAGATGCGAGTAAACCAGATATAATAGTCAATGAAAAGTAGACAAAAGCAGCATTGATCATTGAAACTGCTACACCTAGTGACTACAGTGTCTTACATACAGATAGACACAAAGGTATAAGATACCAGGATCTGTAGGCAGAAATGATGGCAACATGGAAGAAGGATACCCAGACAGTTCCAATAGTAGTAGGAGCAACAGGTCTTCCAAAAGAGAATTTATAGTCATACTGAGATATGTTACCAATACATGCAACCCCATACAAATTGCAGAAGGAGTCATTACTGGGCACATTATGGGTGCTTAAAAAAAAGAAATAAAAATGCCACCACACTGGTGCGACCAAAATCAGAGAGCTGGAGAAACTTTAATAATAATAAAATCCACCAAGCTCTTTCACCCTGTATAATACGGGCTTCATCAGAGTCTTGTAATGAAGCCCTGATTACACAGGGTGGAAGCACTTGGTGAATTTTATTCTTATCAAAGTTTCTTCAGCTTTCTGATTGTGGTCAACCAGTGTGGTGGCGTTTTTATTTATTTTTTGATTTGCGTTACTGTTTTTGCTCTTTTGGGTGACTTTTGCTATTTATTTACATTATGGGTGCTGCAAGGAGCACTTTTGGCTAACTTCAAAGACTGAAACAATACTAATTTCATGAACGTTAATCATACTTTGACTTATGAATGGGGTCTATTCCAGTCATCGTATTAGAAACCCAGAAGATGTGGAGAAATTAAAAAAGAGCACTTTCGTTTAAATATACTCTTTTCATCAGAACCTACAGTGTTTTTCTGCTTTGTCTGTTTTTTTTTAAGCATTGCTTTGTAGGTATGCAAATTACTGGTATTAACATCTTGTTCATGAGTGGCCCTGAAAAATCCTTACTCCACCAATCTCTCCCTACTCACGTGGCATACTGTTTGTGTGTCCGACAGCCATATATCTTTATCCACATTCTTTAAGTAACATCAGATACATATGTTTACCAAACATATATACCCCACAGTATAACACCTATAACACTGTAAATAACAAAGTTCACATAACTGTTTTCTCTCTGTGTTAAAAATATATATGTAACCTATACAACAGGGAAGTGTTTTTATTGAAACTTATACTGAAGCCTGGCCAGAAATATGCTGAATTGTGCTCCGAATATGTGCTGATGGACATGTCACCCATTATGTTTAACAATACTTCAGCCCAACAGTCGCCTTATCCTTGCAGTACCCCTCAATACATCTTTCTAAAACCCAAGTATTGTGCAACTTATTTCATTATGTAAACAACTATAATAGCAATTAAAAGCAGCCATACTTGACAAAATAAACTTGTAAAAATTAGCAGTTAGCTTGTACAAGCACAACAGTAGTTTGCTTTAAAAATTACTCTCAGGTTCAGCTGTTGCAGGTTCACAATTTGCTGATCTATTAATTCTTCTATATTATATCATGCAAATTTGGTCGGCTGGGTGAGATAATTATGCTAATTAGGGTTAGACTCATCACTGATACATTAAGATAATTTATTAAACACTGCAGTCACTTCTGCTCAGTGCCATGCTCATGCCTGGACCCCTGCGAGCAGAACTGCATATGAAGAGTCCAAATCCCTCCTCTAAGGGGAGATCTGTAATTCCACATAGAAATGTATAGAAAGTACAATTTATGTCATCTACACATACAACCTACCAGCATGCCAGCCTTACATTTTACTCATTGCTTTGCTATTTTTCTCTCCATACCCCTGAAGCTATTTCAGAGAATAAGCAGGTGCGTAGGAGAAGACCACCTAAGAGAGCACCAGGGGTGAGTATACTGGCTTCATACCATATAGGTTTAATGTTAACAATGTATTCAGGTAGTATACATGCATTTTCATATTGTACAGGTTTTATGTATTACTGGCACTTCTCTGCTAACATCCGTAGTTCAAAGGTAGCAGTATGATTGTTAGATGAAATTACTGTTTGTGTGCATGTGTGCTTTCATATGGTTGGAGAAGTATCTGCAGATGCTAAGGCTTTGCTTTTACATTGTGAAGCTGAATGTGGGTTCAAGGCCCCCTGTTTGTTGTGATATAATTTGTAATTTAATGTTTTGGTTTCATTATAATATCTACAAAGATTAGAAGGGAAGAAGCGCTTCTGAGGTGCATTTTTTCATGGAAGAATTTGGCTTACACATCCTCTTTGTCAACATACTTGGTATAATAATGTTGTCTGTTTGACTGCAGTGTTCACTCATAATGTAGATATAGATTAACATGGCAAAGCTATGGCTTATAGATGTGTATAGGTTTGATTTGTATACTTAGTTGTTTTCCATCCTTTGTCATTTGGGAACTGTATTTGTACTTCCTTCCCTTAGGGTATATATAAGCAGAAATGTAACTGGTTCCAACCAGCACCCAGTGCCAGTAACATGAACTAGTGCTCCACCACCTCAGCTCTTCAAGCAAAGAGCAAAAAGAAAAAAAAAGAAGCACTTTACTGTATTAAGATGCACCACATGCCTCACCTCCCTCTTGCTACAGGTTACACTTTGCTTGCATGGAGTGCTATGATGCTTATGTTTTAGTTAAAAAACAATTCTTCTTATAAATTCTAGCAAACTGCTTGCTACAAATGTAGCAAATCGTTACTACAGTTTATACCCTACCTGTATGAAGCTCTATGGCACTCAGGTTTTAGTTAAAAACGAAAAGCTATTTTTTTTTTTACTCTTAAACTGTAACAAAATTGTATCCAGCAGTTGCTACTGTTTAGACCCCCCCCTCCAACACACACACATGCACAGTGAGCACAACAGCACTTAGGTTTGACCTCAAAGGCAATACCAGCTTTTAGACATTGGGATTTGCTGATCAAGCACCCACCCCCAACACTTTGTGCCCGGGGCATTTGCCCATCTCTCCCTGGCCTAGTTACACTACTGCCTGTGAGGAATAAATATGTATGTCTGGTCAGTATATATATATATATATATATATATATATATATATATATATATATATATATATATATATATGTGTGTGTGTGTGTGTGTGTGTGTGTGTGTGTGTGTGTGTGTGTGTGTGTGTGTGTGTGTGTGTGTGTGTGTGTGTATATATATATATATATATATATATATATATATATATATATGTGTGTGTGTGTGTGTGTGTGTGTGTATATATATATATATATATATGTGTGTTTGTGTGTGTGTGTGTGTGTGTGTGTGTGTGTGTGTATATATATATATATATATATATATATATATATATATATATATATGTGTGTGTGTGTGTGTGTGTGTGTGTGTGTATATATATATATATATATATATATATATATATATATATATATATATATATATATATATATATATATATATATATATATATATATATATACACATACACATACACACACACATATTTGTTGCAGACATTGTCCAAGTAGCTCAATATGTTAACAGAATGCAACGGATAGTGGCTGTGCATCTGAAAAAAGCCTTTGTAAACTATGAAGTGTGTTTGTCCCTTTAAGTCCAGTGCTGGCAACATTACCATAACATGTATCAGCATAATTTTTTCATTGTATCTGTTTTAATGTCTGCCTAGCCCTCTTTATTACTAGCCTTTCTATTACATACATTTATTTTGTTTATTATTTTGCTTCTCTCCATTTATTTTACCATTACAGGCAGAAACATCTGGACCTGAACCCATACCCCAGGCTATGCTTGTCAGTCCCCTACAGGTGATAGCAGCAGGAGTGCTACCACCACCACCATCAGCACTTGAAACATACTGAAACATCTAGGTCCCAGACTGTCACAGTCAACTCCACCTCCTGCCCTACCTGTACCACTCACTATAGGTAGCCCTGCACAGGATGCTGGTACTATTGTACCCACCAATTGCAGTACTAGTGGAAGTGACAGCTTTGTTACACATTGACAGCTGGTAGACAGCATGAAAATCTTCAACAAGAGTAGATGTCAACATTGTCCATGTGGAGGTTCTCCACATAGCCAATGTGGCCGATGTGGGAGAGCCACTTATTGTGACTCATTGAGTCACAGCTCTGCTCAGCACTGGTTCCATCAAGTAACCAAAGGCCCAGTGGGGAGTAAGCTCCCACTGGGTTGCAACTGGGAGGAACAGAAACTGTGGAACTCCATCCAAGCCCTCATCCTAGTGTTGCTCTACCTTTTGTGTCTATGGTCACCTCTGTTTCTTGCATAATCCTCCCATCACTATTTTTCTCTGTTTGTCTGATGTCTCCTTTAGCATTGTGCTCCTTCTACCTCATTGCATTACCATATCCCCTGTCAGTCTTGTCAGTCTTTCATTACTACTTCCCCGGACCAGCTTACCTTTTCTACTTTCCTTATTTCCTTCCCTAACTTAACTTTTTTATTGATGAAAAGTGGGCACTTGTCCACCAAAAAACATCTTACCTCAACCTCAGCATCTCCATTCTATACAGTATTTTACCTTACAGTCTGTGCTTTGCTTGCTTTTTACTGAATTCCTTTGCTTCCTTTTCCACCCCTTAGTCTGGTCAAAAAATAAACGAACATACCTCATTCATGGTCATTTTCTTCTTGCTACTGTGCTCAGGACATCAAGAAGAGTGCCATTGATGCCATTGTACAAGTAATGAACTCTGGTATTGCTCATTGTATGGCATGAAGCTAGGCTGCCATAGTTCACAACTCCAATTGTTATGTTCAACCACTGTCATCCACTACTTATACATGACTTTTCTGCCACCTGCCACAAGAATGAGCTGACCGCCATTACACAGCAGTTGGCACATCCAAAAATGGGTGTGACCTCGAATTGTGAAGTATATCCATTTAGAAGATGCTACACTGCAAAGTATGTCATGCGCAAAAGAGTTTAAATTGCAAAAGTGGTGTCTTGAGGAATAAAATATTCTACCTCTTCCACTAGCATTACATGACAGGGTTCCTTGATGAGTGTGCCAAGTGCCACAATATAGAGCAATGCCAATGGCCACAATATAAGGTAAAGGCCTGGAGCAGCTTTTGCCACAAGATGTCACATGTGCCATCAGCATACCTCATAATGCTGAGCAATGCTGCCACCATCACAGTGATGTAAAACATAGAAATCCTGATCTCCTGGGCTGATGGGAGACTGAGGTTAGGGAGCCACCAACTATGTATTTTAAGTATCCCATGTCTTAAACCTCCACAACTGCCACTGCCTATAATGTCTACTAGACTCTCATTTCTTTCTCTATGGCCCCTGAACAACTTAAAGAAAATATGAAGCTGCACAGGATGAGGCTTGAGCATGTCAGGGAGTAGCTGAATGAGGATACCTGTTACAGGTAGTGTACCCTGATATGTTAGCAAACCAGTGAGTTATCATACCAGTAATCAGGATACAGGTATGTTTCCTAGAGTTATTTTTAGATGCATTTGAGTTGCTGACAGATTAATATACCATAGATAAATTGTTACATATCCAAGCATGTTATTTTGTACACTGTCAAGTTGTTTAGGATCTATCCTATAATGATATGTTGGTTAAAATGCTAGGCTATTAGTTTACTACAAGTGCAACAGGTATGCTTATTTATTTTATTTTTATTTATTTATAAATATAAATAAATAAATAAACATTTAGTGTTAAATGGGGAGCAGTATGAAGTTGATTATACACATATCAATGGCTGCAGCCTTCTGTGCAATCATTCATGTAGCTCAACATGTTGAAATGTTGCTGTCCTACTCTTTTGCTTCCAGTGGGTTCAGCTTGCCCTTGGAAGAGTTTTTTTTCTGCAGTCATGTGATACAGAATTTCACTCTGCTTGCCAGTGCAGGTGCTTTTTTACACTACTGATGTAGCTCAGCATTTAAATGCAGCACATTTGAGTTTATAGGTGATGAAGACTGTGGGTTCAAGTCCTCTACAAGTTGAACACTGTTGTTTCTTTAATTCTTTCATTCTGCAAGTGTGTTACACAAACCATTAGTGTGTGTTTTAGTGCTTTTGATTGTTGAAGTAGTGTAGTATATAACTGTATTGGTTTTTGAGGTCAGAGGTAATGAAGATCACAGGTTCAAGTCACCTAGTGTTGGTGTATTAGTATATCATTGTTACAGTGGCATGGATGTTTCCTGACATTTGCATTATAATACACACAAAATAGTTATACTCAGGTTCTGCTTTACAAATATTTTTTCACTGTGTTTGTATTTTTCTCAACCATACTGTCTGCTTTGCTATCCTTTCCATTATATACATTTTTTTATTTTGTTTCTCTCCATTTATCTTACATTTATATGCAGCAGTGGCATCCAGAGAAGCACAATGGCCGTCATCCAGGCCTGTTAACCCACCATTGGTGGCTACTACATCACTGCCACCAACATCTCAGCCAGTAATGTCCCCAGCTGCTGCTGTCACCTCCACACTCTGATAACACTAGCAGTGGCAACTGCCACCAGCCTGCTCAGGAAGGCCCTGTAACAACATCAGCAGGAAGCAGTGAAGGTGGAATAACACATATTTCAGTTGGCAGTAGCTTTAGGTAAGGGACTGGAACATTTTTGACAGGCATATGGATGCCAAAGTCAGTCAACTTTAGATCATCCTCTAGCAAATCATGGATTCATGTCCCTGCCCCCAAGCTGACATTAACATCAAAGCCAGGGCCCAGTGGTAAAAGAGGTCAGGGTGGGGAATAAACTTCCAGCAGGCTGAGATTAGCAGAGTGCTCAGCTGTGCACCCCATTCTATCCTCCACCCAGTGTTCCCTTACCTTTTGTGCTTCTGTCTGCCATTGTTTATTTTCCATTTCTTCCCATTACTATTGTCTTTCCTGTGTGAATGATGCCTTATTCCCCACTGTCTTCCTCATTCCTGATTGTGTTAGCACCTCCCTTGTCAGTCTTGTCTGTCTTCAAAATTTTTGTGTCCTTGCTATCTGACCTAACCTTCTTCTCTTCCACATGCTCTCCTTACTACCTTCAAAAACTTACCTTTTCATCATTTTCATCATATATATAAAATGGGGACCTACCCCTCCAAAAAATCCCCTCTTCGCCCACTTCTATCCTGCGTATTCCCTAATTTTCTACCTTACATTGTACCTGGTGCTTACATCCCCCTTTTTACCACTTTCCTATTTTGCATCTCTGACCCTTAATTTTGTCAAAAAAAATTGATCAGCACACAAGCTTCATGGCCCTTTAAGGCTGCAACATAACTTTTACATGTGACTACTATGTGCATGGGATCATGGAGATCATCGCTGAGGAGTGAGCATGAGCAATGAGCCCTGTTAGTGCTCATATTTCCCCGTGTCTGTGCCACTCTATTATTTGCTTTTCCTCCAGTACCTGTTGCAGTCAAGAGAAGCTAAGTTGTTCTTAGTGCAGTCTTGATTACACAAATGTATTGTTAAAGCATATCAGGTCTTGATGAGCACACATAGTAAACAGAGGAGGGATGACCACATTCACAGTTGCACTATTTCTGAATCCCAGAGAATGTTTTACTATCAACCATGGTTGTATTTTCCTGATTTGATCTCAGGAATATCTCCTGAATAAAATATGACTCCACAAAAGGATTTACCCTACCAGCTCATCTTACTGTGACTTGTTTACTTTAAACGTGATTCCTGTAAAGTACTACTTTGGACAGATTTTCATTATCACATTGGGTTATAATACTGCATACAGAGAAGTTAGCAGGGCCAGATTAACTCTACTGCACAAATCTTATGCTACCCATATTACATACTGGCTTTTGTATCTTAGGGAATCATGTTTGATGTCTTACCTGTAAACCTTTAATGCCTTACATAGCTCAGTCATGTCTATGTGCAAAAACATGTTTATCCATATAGTCTGAAATGGTGGTTTCTTTGTATACAGAGGGATTATTTCTCAAGTTTTGCTTTGTGAGTCTTTAACTTTTCAAAGAAAGCTCTATGATGACATTCTGAGGATGTTTCTTTTGGTCTATGGCATGCTTCCAACTGATCGTCTGCTATTTGCTGTTTCTCCTTTGCTCTTAAGTTATGTCCGTGACCACCCCTGGGTTTAGAAATGCATTGGCCATGGCTGGACTGGAGACAGAAAGTAGAAATGCAGAGCAGAGCTAGCAGTCGACTGCATCACATATGTTATCCTACACAACAGGACTTTTTCTAGGCCCTACTACCCCCGGCCGGTGACATTATACTGTAACGATGGGTGGACAATGAGGTGTGGCCTGTGAGAATGTGCCCATCCTGGGACCCAGGAAACCACCACCACCTTTGTCACCATTCTACACCCAGCCCAGCTCAGCAGACACTCCCAACATCAGCCTGTACTAGGGCTTAAAGAACAATCTGCCAAACTACCACAGTAACCCCCCCCCCAGGATAGGCACAGTCATCCTCCCTCCCACTCTGTCAGTTGCCTGGGTCACTAATTGAGCCCCAGTTTCTTGGGTTGTAGATTACTGATAAAATATATGCCATTTTAACAATCTAGTTGGCATATACATACACGTCTTTAAATAGTATTGAGATATTAAATCAGATTTTAGTGAATTCTTTATAAAGCAAATGTTATTTTCTTATTTAATTGTGATGTTAACTATACATCTACTGCTTTGTGAATATATGTTTTCTGTTTTGGGTATTTTACTGTGCTCCACTTAAATGGTGGCAGACATAGTAGTGTGAACCTAAGGTCAGCTATAACTTAATTCTGTTTTCACTGTGCTCATTTCATTCACCAGTCTGTTTCTGATCTAGAAAAATGTCACTCCGCAGTGTCTTAAAAAAATCAGTGGAACAGCATAGTATCCCTTAGTATTATTATTGTGGCCTACCCCCTTAATCTAACAGGTGACAAGAACAGAGAGAGAAAAAGGAGTACAAAAGCAATAAGGTTTTGTTTATATTTTTGAAGTAAATTACTTATTAACAGAATAAGTCCACAGCAGACAAATGGAGGTGAAAGGAAACAAACTGTATCCGTGACTACAGGAAGCAGCTAATTACAACTCAGAATAAAGTCTTTGTATTACTTAATAGATAAGCAATATGGTTATGAGAGCTGTGATGTTTTAATTAATAAGAGTCCAGAATATCTTTTGGAAGCTATTTGGTGTTCTTATTCATCAGCACTTGTCACGTTTTACATTAAAACATCATTTTAAGGGAGCTAAAATGATCACAAAAAACCTAACTGAATCTTGAGGCACATCACATTCACTGGTGTGCAGAGGAAACCAGAGGGATGTGTGCAAGCGCCTGCCAGCTAGTTTGAACCACAGTAAAGATATCAGGCTTCTGGCTTTGTGGAGTCCTTGTAAAAAAGCTTACAAAATAATATAAACAATAACAAGGGTAAACACCTTGAATGAAAAAGAAAAAAAAATGAGAGTAGAACAGGCTCAAAAAAAAGTATTAGTTTGAACCAAAATCTCAACAATACCATGGGTTCAACCACTGGATACAAAGAAAGAGAGAGAGAGAGAGAGAGAGAGAGAGAAAGAGAGATCAGGCACACCACTTATTATGGAGGTATTTAAACGTATAAACTAGATTTAAGGTTTGGGGCTTAAAGTCAATGTTTTACATGTGAAAAAAGGGGTAGGACCCATGTCTTTAAATAAAACAGAAGTTATTAAGCTGGCAGATGGTTTCTCTAATAGTCATGCAAACATAACACTCATATCTTTAAACTAGTTCAACACTCTACATTCCACTGACATTAAACATAATACAACTTATTCAGCAATTCAGAAAGCAGGAACTTTCAGCTCATTTTGTACTCTTTTTCTTTACTTCCCTTGGAGGTAATAGCTGCATTTTAGCAGCAGGCTGAGTCTGCAGTCTTATTTCCTATAATAAAACTAAATAAGGGTCTTTAAATTTTAAAGAGTCATGCTTGGACTTCTGTGGGGAATTAAAATGTATTGCCAATCACACAATCATTACTGCTGATTGATTTCACAGCAGGCCACTGAAATTCTCACCTTTAGACCGATGGTTTACAAGATGCCAATAAATATCCTTGGGTTAAGAATTCCATTCATTGGCAATTCTTTAGGATAAAACTGTGTCCCACTCTTGCTGCCTGAACACTAATCCTGAGCCTGGGGTTATGAATTAAGGACACTAAAGTCTCTGCTGTGTGCGGTCTTTCATCTAGCAATCAATGGCAGCCTAAAATGGATATGAGCACACAGAGAGGCCAGTTTTCTTTTCAATCTCTGAATTCCAAAGCAGACTGAGCAAAGTGAAACTACAGCATTAAATAACAAAAAATGAGGAAATAATGAAGCAGTGGAGGCACAGTATGTTCCTGTGACACTAATGAGTTTTGATATAGTGCAATTTAAAAACGACTGACACAAGGCATGCCACAGTCTAAGACAAGTTTATGCTACATCTTATAAACACCAAATATTTTTGTCTTACGAACATTAAAACAGATATTCAGGATAGAAGGATGCCACTCTAAATTTACAAAACTACTCAGGATCATGATACACTATAAATTTCTCCCTGACTTTTTTTGTCTTAGTTTTATGACAATAAAAAGTGAATATTTAAAACGTTGATTGACAGCAGTATACAGTGTGGTGAGTAATTACTACTTTTTTCAAAATGAATATAACAAAATGTTACTTTCAGGTAGTTGCTTATAGAAGCAATTTGGTATATACACCACTACAGTACGGAACAAACGCAGGGTAAAAGGAGGGGTGCAAACCCTGCAATTTGTATGTTTGCCCCTGACTGAATAATGGTAACTGCTGAGTTCTTTTAAATAATGCTGGTGAAAAAATGTAATTTTTCTTTGCTCTAAGCTAAAAATGTTGTGTTTGATAGTTTGCCCTAATGAATTTTAAATCAGAAACGTCTGCTGCTTTACACTACAGCCGGGATCAGAAGTGACAAAAAAATGCTTTTCAGTTAGCTGGATCTGTATGCAGTCTAAGTATATCTGGTTTAAAAACACAGCATTTAAGACAAACCAGAGATAAAAAAATGTATATATATATTATTTTTCTACTTACTTAATCTATGCAATTTTTGTAATTCAAAATTTCTTTGATTTGTTCATAGGTTGGTACTAGGCTATCAGCCCTAGGGCCTATACAAGCCTAGACATAACAATTCCCTGGCTATTTCTTCCCACACTATTTACTTCCCTGGACCCCCGTAATGTTTATTATTTGTTCTTTTCTAACACTGTAATGTTTAACTGAAATGTATACTACAGATTTGTATTTTCTGTATTATGTATTTTTCTGGAGCTTTTCTCCCCAGGACTCCATTGAAAATGGGCTCTTTGTGGCCCAATGGACCATCCTGGAAAACAAATGTCAAATAAATAAATAATAAATAAATAAATAAAAAATACTATAGTTATTTTGGTGGTAGTATGAAACATTCTGTTTGGAGAATGTTGTTTAATTGGATTTGCTGATATAAGATTCATATCACTGAACAATGGATTCAGAAATAGCCACTGTGCTTTTAGTAAAAAGGTACTGTTTCCACAGTGTGGAATTTTGCAGTAAAGATTCATATTAGCAGCATTGAGGAAAGACCTCATTATTGTCTAATTTGCTTGCCCCTGAATTGCAACTAACGGCTGAAAGTACAGATCAGCACTTTATGTGGTAGTTAACAATGATGTCTTGTTGCATTGTGTTAAAGAAATCACCCCGCCATTCACTCTCTCTCTCTTGTCTCACACACACACACACACACACACACACACACACACACACACACACACACACACACACACACAAACACACACACACAAACAGACACAGACACACACAGACACACACATATGCACAGAAACACACACACAGAGACACACAGACACAGACACGCACACACACACACACACACATACACTCGCATATGCACAGGAACACATACACTCGCATATGCACAGGAACACACACACACACACACACACACACACACACACACACACACACACACACACACACACACACACACACACACACACACACACACACACACACACACACACACACAGCTACCTTATGGTCTCTGAGTTGATAGAATATCCCCAATTTGTCCTGTTGTATTTTCACTGCTGTCATAAATGACTGATGATTACATACAGTCAACAAAGCCAGATATTAGACTTTCAAACTTTATATCCTTCACTAAATGCATGCAAATGCAAAAACTGTTATTCTAGTGACTTTCTAAGCTAAGTGGAATAATTAAAATTCATATCTGATTGTTTGTCTTTGTTCCACCATTATTGTTGCCTTTGTCAAGATTTCTTATGCCGTGAGGTTGAGAGGTATGTTATGTGCCTTTGACCCTCACCCTTTCTATGAAATGTTTCCGGAGATCCTCATTATATAGTGAAAAAAAAACTGTTACACTAATTTATCAGTGGGCATATCTGGGTTAATCCTGCTGTTTCCTGTGTCAAGGATACATGGTTCATAGCCTATTTCCCCCTTTATAATTTAATTTTTTTCTACTTTTAGTTTCCGTGTTATTCCCTGGTGTCTAGTGTGGTGGTGGTGCAGGGGAGTAATATCCACTGTGGGAAAGTGCAGGATACAAATCCTTTTTAGTGCCTTTAAGGCATACTATTTACAGTATCCATGGTGTCTATTGGTGTCCCCTGACCCTCATCTTCTTTCTTTGTTGTTACAAGGTTATCTGTGGTGGCTAATTTCCCTCCACTGACTCAATGTTGCAAACTTTTCTCATTAGTCTAGGGAGTGTGAAAGTATGATATCCACCCCAACCCTCTCACTTCAACACACACATTCACTCACCAATCACACTCACGAATATACTTGCCCATTCAGTCTCACACACACACACACACACACACACACACACACACACACACACACACACACACACACACACACACACACACACACACACACACACACACACACACACATATCCATCCACCCACTCACCCACATGCACACACACTAACACTATCCCCTAACAAACCCACTACTGTGACCTCCCAGGCAGATGCACAGTCACATATGCAGCCCCACACATATATACATGTGCAGACAAACCCATCACTACATGTCCACCAAATACCCCGGCACTTGCCTCTAGTTACCTCCACCATGATGGGTGTAAGATTAACTTTTGGATGTGTTCATTAACAGAAGTCACCAGGAAAGGCCATGATAATTTACCCAGAGGAGCAAGTGTATAAAAGGCTTATTGCAAACATTTCCAGGGGAGAGCACCTAGCTAATTAGCATATGCTTCTGCCCTGGAATGCCTCATTAGCATTTAGCATAGCCAAAGAAACAGTCCACTATGGTGCTACACATCTTCAACACAGTGGTAGAGCTAGGGCTGTCTCTGAATCTATAAATTTGTTGTGTTTTCTCAGCTCTTGGCTCAGTTTCACAGAGCACAGACATCGACTCCTGTGTTCTGAGTGTTTGGCTTGCATCTGGTGCCATCCAGGCTAAGATAAGTACTTTAAATTGTAATATTGCACTTTTCTAAAATATTTCTGAAGACTGCTATTGTATTTTCAAGTTATTTTATTACATTTTTCTAAATTTCATTACTGTAAAGTATATTTGCTTTTCCTTGGTCTATCTGCTATTAGTGTGCTTTGAAATTGCTTTAAAGAATGCATTCCTCATTGCTGGTTTATCTGTCTTAGAATAACCTTGTAATTACTTGCTGTAGCTAGTTGTTTGACTTATTTCTGGCACCTGTTTACTTTGGGCTAATTAATGTGTGCTTTTACATTAAGAATTCTGGGACTGCAATTCTAGTGGCAGTAGAAAGGCAGCCTGCTCTTACCGGGTTGAGAAACACATGGGGAGGCTTAAAGTGAGATCATTTCATTGACCAAATGGATGTTTAGTTGCTTTAGTCACTTTTCTTTGCATCTATCAATTCCACTGCTCATCATACAATGGTGTTTACCAGTACCTTGTATAGAAGACAAGCAACTTAGAAACCTATTAAACTTCCCTTGTAACTTTACACAGTACTCAACTGAGCAAAGAACAACTTGCCTGTGTGCTGAGGAGCACTGCCACAAGACATCAGTCATACATAGCCTAGTTGTAGTTTCTACCATCACAATGTCCAAGTCAGCCTGTTGTACCACCCCTTTGTAGTTCAGATAAAAATGACCTGACACCATGGATGGGCACTTTCCCAATTTCTCTGTATGTGGGAATGTAGGAATTGTCTCATATTCACTGGCAACCAACTAATTATTAGAGAAATGGATACAGTATGTGAGAGATGAAATTACACAATGTCACTTGAGGCAAGACTCTCACACAACAGCACTCAAAATAACATTCAGGTTTTTAGTAACATAAGCATAGCACCTGCCACACATAGTACTGACCCACCACATAGACCAACATATGCTGAGACACTTAAAAGCAACCTTTCTAAATCCCAAATACCTTCTAGACATTTGTCCAACAAAAAGAATCCTCAGCAACCCAAAAGCACTCCACCAGAACAACAACCAGCATAGCACATGCAGCCATAACTTTTGGAGCCTCAGCTACAAAGCACATAAGGCAAGCCAACACACTACCCAATATTTTTGTCATAGGAGACCCCATTGTGAGACACACAGCTGCCCTACTCAACAGACCGAATAAGGAAAAATCACAGTCTGTTGTCTATTGAGGCATAGGATCTGCCAAATAACCCATGCAGTCAAGTCATTAGACCTCAAGCAGCATATGATTCAATTATAGTCCATGGGGGTGTAAATGAACTGAGACATACCTCCCTGGACTATATGAAGAGAAACATTATGGAGCTCTCAAACCATGCATCCAAGGCTGGTATATTCTAGCACTAAGCAGCATTCTACCTTCACCAAAGATGATGTCACAGTATGAACAAAATATGATTGACTTCAATAATTGGCTTAGTTTCTGGTGTCATTCCAAGGGGTACCATATTTGTCAGCATGGGAGGATGTGGTCAACAGACCATATTATTTTCCAAAGGATGGTCTGTACCTGTCCTCTCTAGGCTTTCAGAATATTGACTAAAACATTGTCCTCCCCTACAGTGCCTTTTTAGGTAATGCCAATTCCACTCCCTGCAGGCTGCCCTTCCCCTGGAAAATGTGAACATCAGTGCTGTTACTGAGACATGGTTTAAAGCCATGGAAATCACCCTGGCAATGCAGGGCTACAATGCCTTCCACATACTTAGGCCAGTTACAATATAAGTAGGGGCCAGAGATGGGGGTATCTCAATCTATATCAACAACAAACTCACCTAAAGACTAGTCAAACCGAATGATGCCCTTGAGAATCTCTGTGTCCTGATTTCCACAGGCAAAGTCTCATATCATATCTTTGCAAGCTATAGGTCACCCTCTATGATGAAATAAACCCATAACTCATACTTGGAATTACTGGAGGCTCTCACCATTCAACCCAAGTGCCTCACTGTAAACTGGGATATTTATATGATCCAAAACATACAGATCCAGAGATTCCTAGTCTTTATAAACCAAACATCTTGGGCCATATGGTCTATTGCCTACTAGGGGTGTAATCATACTTGACCTGGTACTTAAAAACAATGGAGAATGCTGTACCCCAGATCCCTCCACCCCCCTCCCCAAGTGTAGTGTCCTGTCTGGTAAGGTTAGACCACAAAGCCTGTTTCTCTGCTTTTTGTTATATTGTATTACTTGCTCCTGTGGTCTGGGTCATGGTTGAAAAGTGTTGTTAAACCAACCCACCTACCTGGATAACAAATAAAATAAAAGTCAAAACCCACATAGTCCAGGTGGCAGGTACCTGACCAGAGTAGAACGTTGACCAGTTGTGTCTCAAAGGCACAATGCTGGGATATATTCTGTTCAGCATTTACTTGTCTGATCTCCAGACCATGAACCATGACCTCTGGCTAATGAAGTCTGCAGATGATTGCAGACTGGGGGTCATTATCAAGTCCCTTTCTGATGCTCAAACCATTTGGCAAGAACTTACACTCATAAATACCCATTACACTAAAAATGGATGCAAATTAAATGCAAAAAATGTGCAATATTGTAACATTTAGTAGGTCTCCCTTCCCTGAGCATAGACAATGCCCTATTTCAAAATGAAAAGGTTGTTTAACTATTGTTAAAAACTCATCATATGGTTGTGGACTAATAAAGGTTTAGTTAAAAAAAATAAAAATGTTGTTAGTGACCTTGGACAATGGCTTGGCAATTCCCTCTCCTTCAATCATCATGTGACAAAAATGGTCTGGAAATCCTTCTACTTAGTGCAAGTAGTTGTTAAGAAAATGTCACCCAGATCTAAAGAGATCATTGTTCCATTATATCCAGCATTGATTACATCAATTTTTAAGTACAATCCCCCGTTTGTGAATGTTCCTCACTAGAATATCAAGCAACTAGAATGACCCCAGAAGTTCCTAACTAAGAAGATCACTGTCCTAAAAACTCTACATTACCAAGAAAGACTGGCATCACTTTTCCTTTTATCAGTATTTTATAAACTCATGAGGGGAAAGCTATGTCTTGCCTTTCATGCAATTATAGGCTCAGTGGTCCTGGATCTCTTGTATCTCCACTAATCAAAAAGTTCCATTAATATTAGAATCAGAGACCTTAATATTCACTAGTCTCCTCTATCTGTGGACCAGATACCTCTGTAAATTAAGTAGTGTGACAAATTATCTTCCTCTAAATGGGATGTGGATGATTGTATGGGTACTCACAAATTCACCATTTGCTTTACTGGTCTTGAACTCCTCTAGAGAGGGGATGCTATCGAATTATTGGCACTGACAAGACATAAGTGGTTTCAAGACTCGTTTTCTTTGAATCTTATCCTACCATCCATCCCCCATGCTTGCATGTGAGAGCAATGCATGTGAGAGCGATGCATCTTGGCCAGCTCTTGCATAGTGCATTATTCACACAGGTACTGGTCTACTAATCTCATGGCAGTGGTCTACTATTCACATGGCAGTGGTCTACTATTCTCATGGCAGTGACCCACTATTTTTGTCTTAGATGTGAATGACTTGACACCATGAAGGGCAACAAAGCACACCTACATGACTACTAACAACAACTGCCCCTTGCATACACATATTGACTGCAGGATGCAGACGACCTGAACCTTGAGCCTAGTCATGTGGCTGTGTGGCTCAACATGCATATTACCAGCTGCTTTTGATTTTGCTGAGGTGTTTCAGTACAGGGGAAACATCAATTTATTGTCAACAGGTAGCTTAATCTACCTTAAAGTTTCTAATTTGCAAGTCTCTGTTTGGAGTTGCAGTGCTACAGTTTGTTAGTTATTATCTATAAAACTGAAATTGGATACCATTTAGTCAGTTGTGTTCTCTTATGGCCTTTATTTCACTAATCCCTCCCCCCCAACAGGAGTTCTAAATTATTTGGATTTCAGGCAATACTCTCTAGGCAGTAGAGCAGTAGAAGTCATAATTATACATATCATCTGATGCCTGAGGCAGGGATCCATTTGGTTCTGTATGACATTGCACCTACGTACAACTCCCTAGATTTTGCTTTTGCACATATAGGGGAGGTTGTCCATACTTCTGATAAATCTAATGTCCATAGATGTAATGCATGTAGTTATGCTTTGTTCAGGGAATTTCTTTTCAGTGCTACCAATAAATGGTCAGCATTGGAGTTGTGGTATAAATATGTCACCCTAGTAAGTCTTACCAGCTCATAAATGTCTAAGAATACAAATAAATAACGCAAGATTATCTCTAAGGAAAATATGGTAACATCAACTCCAGTAGTTAAGCTCTTTCTATAAATTTTAAAATCAAAACCTCACTGAGAAAGGAATTTGGAAGTAGACGTCACTAAAAATTCCACAGGCCTCTCAAGTGTCTCTCTTTTGGAGGAGTGTACCTATTTTTGGAGGCATGTTCCTATTTTCATGCTTGATTTACCAGTTCACACAATTTTTTGAATCCTTCTCATCATGTGATTTTTAAAGCTTATTACATAGAAAACCATATTGCATGACCAACATACTGGTGGAACCATTAATTTAAAGAAAGAGGGCCCACATCTTACATCTCCCTTTTTCAGAAGCAAAAATAAATGACCTTGTATGGTAGAATTTTGCAATACAGTTTATTAAAGTCTACAGATTTTACACTCTTTCTTTGATAATATGGTTATATTATCTATGTTTTTGTTACTCTGTTTTAAATGTGTTTCTGAGTAGTATTCCACATTCCTACTGGAAATGGAAAGAGTTTAAGCTAATTAGACTTTCAGACTTTTTGCTCAATATACCTACTTTCAAGGGCCTTAATACCTGTTTTCTGTGTCTGTAGATTGAGAAGTATGACTCCAAATACTATTTACTGGTATAAATGGAGAGTATTTATGAGAAAAGTATCTGTCATAAACATTTGATGCACTACCCTCACTTTAATCTTTCATATATCAGGAAAATAAATGGTTTATGTAAGTTCACAGTCATTCTTGCCTGGTATTAGGGAGGCAGGCACTTGTCAAAAAGTATGTCTGTCTAGACCAAATCATAACTAAGGCCACTCCAGTCACACACAACTCTACAGTTTTTCATAGCCAGATAACTGATTATTTGAAAGTAAATTGCTGTAAATACCTGTGTTTGGGGATTATACTGGTGCTGCACAAGATGAAAGCATTTACCCGGTTCTTATGTTTTGTCTTGCTTGAGGTTTACTTAGTTGATTTTCTTTGTCTTGTTTGACACCTACACCATCCAGGCTGCATATTAAACTTAACATTACAATGACTACATTTTTCTAATAGTTTCCTGCTGAGGTGTTTCTTGGCAATAGGAGTGTTAAAGGCCTTGAAACAGCTTCTAAGGCCAGTTGTGGTATTGTTTTCTGTTTTGAAGAAAGCAAACAAAAAAACTGAAATATGAATACATAACTGGCATACTAAATGGATGGGAATTATTTAATGCAGCCAAGTCAGCATGTAGCAATACAGAGACAGTGCAAATGTCTGTAAACAGAACTGTTTATAGCCTACTATGGATAAATAGGGTGATGGGTACCTGTGAAGGAGCAAACAGCCAACATGAAGGTTTTACTGACTAGCCTTTAGGGATCAAACAGTGGTGAAATTGGAACTTTACAGGACTAGTTCAGATTTGCTGAGAATTTCAGTGCAGAGGAATAATATTTGATATAGCAAGGGATTTTAGCATTGCCAGGACCCTATAGATATGGTAGGATAAATCCTCTAAGGCTGCTGGTTACCTCCTGAGTTTGATTAAAAGCTACCTTCTCTGACATGCATTGAGGAATTTCTAGCCTGGAAGTGAAGATTATTTCTCATTCAAATAATGGGGATTGATACTGTCACTGTTGAAGTAACATCCTCGACCCTATGAGCAAAAATCAAAAAAAGGTTGTGGATGGATGGATGGACATGCATGGATGAATGGATGGATGGATATCCATTTGGATTTCTCGATAAGAAGTGTAGATAAGGTCTGAAATACAGAGGAATCAGAGATCATAATTGCATTATCTGTATACTCAGATATCACCTTTACCCTACACTATTTGAAAAAGTAGACAGAATCATCAAACCAGCATATAATACCTTAAATCCACAAAACAAAACACCAGTAGATGTACCAGTACCTCAAGAAAATATATTTACTTCAGTTTTATTAAACAAATATATTTTCTTGAGGCACTGGATTATTTACTGGCATTTCATGTGGACTACTTGATTTGAGTTCAAGACACCCTCCAAGTCTGTCATAGCTTCATCTCCCAGTTTTGGACTCTCATTGGAGATAACAGACAAATAAAGGGTGTCCTAATCAGCACTATCTAGATGCATGATAAAGCTGAGGGGCCTATTAGTGAGGGTCACTGAAAAGTGTTTAAGATACAAATTCAAAATGTAGCCCAGGGTATACAGAAGGAACACCCAGTGGAAAAATAAGTTGAAAACAAGGAGCTAGAATATAGAATTTCTTTCTTAGAGGTAAAATTTAAACCACAAAAATGTTGGGATAAGATGGTAGACTGGAAACTCTGAGCCCTCAAGCAGGAACTCAGTGTTACTAAATGCAGTCAGTGCCTTACACTGCAGATGGACAAGACTTACATACATTGCATTGGGCCAAGGGCTTACCACCTACGCTCAGGCAATCTAAAGAATAAATTGCCTTTAAAACCTACCAAAACTATAAACCACATAACATTTCTCCTAAAACATAAATCTACAACGATGAAACACTCAACAGTGATACTTCTCCATATGCCAGTAGTGACAGCCATGGTTTCTTTAAACACAGTTAATGCTTATCCCTATTCTTTAACCAATAGCAAAACATATAATACTGAACACATAACACATTCGAACATAAAGCACAGTTATCAACAATGCTCTTCACTCTACCACAACCAATACATTCATTTCCTCAAACCAAAATATCAGCTCATAATTAAACTGCAGCAAAAAAAGAACATCAACTCTTTGATAAGCTAAAACAATGCAGCACCATATCCCAGTAGTTGTGAATGTTCTACTTAGTGTTGATATTCACCTTGACCTAGGATCCATCTCTCACAAAGTTTATGGCTACAATCAACAATACAAGAATCTAAGTAAACTTACCTGACTAAATCCATATAAACACTAGAAGCATATTTAACAAAACTGCATAATTACAGAGCTGGATAGATTATAACAAATCTGACATAGTCTCTATTACTATTATTTTGAGGGGTCTCTAGGCTGCAGCTCTGACCATCAGCTGCCTGGTGCCTGTCTAGCTGCTCCTACTCTCAACCCCAGTACTACTCCTGGTTTTCAGGCCATTGTTAAGGAGGGAAGTGGACATAGAAAGTGGCTTGTAACCAGTCCTACCCCCAGTTTAGGGACCACCAGTAGGATGGGAAGAGGAATGGGAGAGTAGTGTCCAAGCAGTAATGTGGAGCAAAACCAGCAGCAATATCCATGCTGTTCACCTGGCTTTATTCCTGACATTACCCCTCACAGTGTGGTAATATATATGTAGGCTGGACAGGCAATGAGGCATCTCTTGAGAGCCCATCTTAGCCCCCTCCTTGGTCATCCCACCCACTTCCCAGCCCAGCAATAATTTCAGGCCTCAGCCTCCACCAGGGATTGACAAGAGAACTACAGCCCTTCCCCCACCCCAGGATGGGCTTGCCCATCCTCCCTACCTGTTCTTTCATGTACCCAAGCTGCTAACTGAACTTAAGTCATCTGGGCTGTTGTCAGGGTTTTATCTCTCTATTCAACCAGTGCTGACCTACAGTTTATGTACTAAAGAAAGCTGTCAAAGGTGAAAACAATAGATGAGGAGATTCTGCCACTAGGCTATAGTATTTTTAGGATAGGTAAATTATCCAAAAGAACAGGAGGTACAGCAACCTTATATTCCAAAAAAAATTTAGATGACAAAACATCAGCTCATTATCCCACAACCTGACATCTCAGAAACACTAATAACCCTATTTGAAACAAATACACACACACACACACACACACACACACACACACACACACACACACACACACTCATTCCATGTTTGGAGTGATGTGTGTGTGTTTGTGTAACATTACATATCCCACAAATACCCCTTCATACAGCATCCATACCCTGGAAGACTTCCTATCATGGATAACAACAGACTTGTGAAACAAGATAATAATTGTAGAAGACATCAACATAGACCGGCCACTAACAAAAGCAACCCATACCCAGTATACTCAGTGCCAATTAACTTCTATGGCCTTACCAGATAGTCACACAACCAACTAGAATAGACAAACACACAGGAAATCAAACCTGGTATACTATACTGGATAATAACATCAAATGACAACAGTATATCTAAATGTGGTACGTTGCCAGGCACAATAAGTGATCATCACTTCACATACACTATAAACCAATGCAACATACATGTCATGGCAACCATCAGGTGTTTCAAAATAAAAAAAAATATTTCTACAAATCAATATTTAATGAACTACTCAAATCATATTACTGAAATCCTTAAAAAAACACCCCTTGATGAAGCAGTGCATTTCTTCAACAACATTCTTTGAAGTTTATTTATTTATTGACATTTGTTTACCAGAAAAGTCTGACTGGGCACAGGTTCCCATGTTTCAGTGAAGGCCCAGGGAGATTGCTGGAGTTTGTTCCTTTTCTTATTGTTAACAGAAAGTTTGACATCTACTGCCATGGAGGGCAGGAGCATGGCTAGGATAGGGCAAATGGGTTGCTGCCCAGTGGGCAAGCCTTCATGTAGCATGATCAGCACCTTTGAAGAGCTGCTGTTCAGGGCAAGTGCATCACTGCGACTTTTGATACTGCAGCTGTCTAAATGAATATGTTTAGATACTTAACATTTTTTTTGGTCTGCAACTTGCAGGTTGGGTTGGGGACAGTCTAGGAAAAGCTCAGGTCAAGCAGCTGAGTTGGCTACAGCTTTCATGATGAATATGGGAATCTCCTACTTTGGGCTTGAAAAGGTTCCTGAAATTCCAGCAGTTTAATTTAGCCTTTTTAGATAGAGAAGAACACTTTTAATTACATTTTAATTGCCTATTTCCGATACTATTTATGATTTCATCATGATATATTATTCAACTGATATTGTTTTCATCATTCTTAGTTTATCTTTTGTTTTATAAAATTATATGAGGACTAGAATTTTCAAAGTAATGAACCTGAACTTGAACGGCAGATGTCAGCAGTGGAAGTGTTAGTCTACACAGTCATATGAATGGAGTCCAGCAGTGATATGTACAGTGTAGGCATGGAGCCTATCAACGCAGTCTGGGCATAGACATCGCTGAAGGGGGTGGGGTGATGGACAGTACATGGGAATCAGTTAATGGGAAAGAGAATTGGGTATGAGTAAAGATAGGGTAAGGATTAAGTTAGAAAGGTGGGATGGTTTAGGCAGGAAGTGATGTTATCGGTAGGGAGGAGTTAGTTGGAATTTATATAGTAACTGGCAGTTAGGGGAATCAGATTCTGGTGTAGGTTTGCTGATAAAAAGTTTTACATCCAAGACTACCTAGTGGTAGGCACGTAGATGCAGGTAGGCCATGGGTTACTTTGGTGTGGATGCTGAAGGATTTTGTGCATGTGTGGGGTAGTGGAGGAGCTGTTTTTTTCTGCTGGTTTGGAAGATGGCTGTACTTTGTTGCAGTAACCATGGATTTGAGTCTCATGCAGTTCATATTGCTGATATACCAAGGCTTTTTGTTAGTCAGTAATTTTAAAAAGGGTGAACATTTTGCTGAGGTAATTGCTGCACTGATAAATTTGATCATATCAGTTGACCACACTCAGCACTGCTATTTTTGGGTTATGGTAGATTAATATTTGTATTGTTAAATGTTGTTAGGTGAAGTGTGCATTTTCCTTGAGGATCTTGCTGGTGAGTTCATTGGTGGTAGGATCCTTCAATTTGTTGTGGGTCCTGTTTTCTTCTGGTGGCAGTCCTGGCTGTGCTTTTCCTGGTCCCATTTGGTTTTTCAAGCCTACATGCTTATAATGGTTTGGGCTTGCTCTGGTCTTGGGGCACTCTGTTTGGAAGGGATTCCTCCCTCAGGTACTCAGTTCAGTATCTTGGACTGGTTTGGGGATGGGGTTATACATTTTTCAGGCTGAGTCTTAAGTAGAGGTGGTAGTGCTATATAGCTGCAATTTTATAGAAAAGTAAAAATTATTATAGACAAGCTACTAGTAGATGGCTTTTAGCTATATGGTGCAGCCACAAGTTAAATCACTGTCTCCAGGGCAGGTATGAATCCATAGCTGTGTTTGGCACAATGATACCATATTGCTGTTTTTACTCTGGTTTGGTAATGTGATACTTTTAGTTCACAGGGAGGTAGTGAGTGCAGACCTAGGAGTAGGTGAAGAAGGTTTTAGTGGTGCAAACAGCTCTGCTGAGGCACATTCATTGGTGGGGTGGGTCTGTTCATGCAGTTGTCAAGCTGCTATGCATGTGCATTTTTTTTCCTCGTGTGCAGGAATGATCTGCGGTTGAGAGGTGACCGCTGTGGGTTGCCAGCTGCTTGGGAGAAGTTGTTTAGGCCAGTGGTGCTGGTTCTATTATCTGCAATGTTGGTATTTAATAGCCTTATGGAGTTATTCCACATATGGTGATTTTCATGCCTTTAATTAGAAGATAAGACAAGGTGGACAGGAGGAGGAGAGAGCAGACAAGGTGGAGAGGAGGAGAGTTGACATAATGGTTAAGGTCTTCACCTCCCAAACACAAGGTGCAGGGTTTAATTTTGACTTGTGGTTGTTGGCTAGGCATATAATAGTCTGTATTGTGTTTACCTTTTTTGCTTTCCCTTAGGGGATGTATGCATATATGTATACATTTATAAATATACATATATCATATATATATATATATATATATATATATATATATATATATATATATATATATATATATATATATATATATATATATATATATATATATATATATATATATATATATACATGGTAAATAAAGCAGGAAGAAAAGATTGCTGTGGTTCCGACTGCGTGGCAGGCTGAATAGTGGGTTAAATCACCTATACAGGCCTGGGATATGATATAGCTAGCACAGGCAAGCTCTCTTTATATAATGGCAGTGCCAGCTTTGTTGGGAGTGGTTGTACTGCAAGGCTGTAACAGTTTTCCAAGTTATTTTTTTTACTTGCTTATGGTTTTCTTTCTCATGTTTTTTCTCACTTCGCAGAGGGAGAAGGCAAGATGAGATCGCAACCAGCGAGGAGGACATCTACCACTGCTGCGAAAGGGGAGTTTTTCTTATCCCACATATTCCTACTTCAGTGAAGGAGAAGATATGAAAAGGTGAGTATATTGACATTTTTGAGTTGCTCGATGCTGATGGGTTACAGCGTCTGGTTGAAGTGGACACAGCAGGTAACAAGGACTTGGAAGCTCTAGCAGCTTTGAATTGGAAGAGAGCTGGGAAGTTTAGAGCTAGGACTTGGGAGAATTGGGTTTTGGGTTTTGTTTATGATATTTTGGTCTGTTTGGAGAAGGATTGATCCCAGGCTCGACCATTGTTGGCTTACTTTTTGGCAATCCATGAGGTGCAAAGTTGCATGCCAAAAATGCTTGGTTATGGTACTACCAGCAGTTCCAAAAAATTAAGGCTGTTGATCAGTTGTTGAAATGGGAGGTAAGGCATCTGGATATATGGCTGGGTACTATGTTGGATAACATTAGTATATTACCTAGAATAAATAGAGTAGGGGGGGTGAGACGGTTGGTGCATACTGGGCATTTAATTAGGGTACATGTGTCTGGCTGACATGTAATTTTTCACACACTTGTTCGATCACAATGTTGGTGTTGAGAGGTGGATCATATATTCACCAAATATGGACAAAGCCCTAAAATAAGCCTTCTGAGTTGATACTGCCCATACCTTCTGAATAAGACATGCTGCTACATCTGGCCAAGATGCCACACCTCTGGCAACAGCATTGGCTCGACTTGCACTTCCAGAGCCAACTGTCAAAACCTGTGAAACTGAAAACAAGAAAGGCTGTCAGCTATTGAATTCTCTGTACCTGGCAAATGCACACCCGAAAAGGAGAAATTAATCAATAAACTTTGCAAAACTAGTTTCTTTAAAACTAACAGTAATGACTTAGATTTATCAGATTTTGAAGTTAAAACCTGGACCACTGCCAGGTTGTCTGAATGAAAAACCACCTTCCTGTCCAGTAAGTGTTCCTGCCAAACCACTGAGGCTGCCCAAATAGGCATCAACTTCAGGAAAGCCACATCCTTCTTTCATTCTTCTTCCCAGTCCTCTGGCCATTGAGCCACAAACCATTATCCGTTAAAATATATCTCCATTCCCTGTCCTTCTGCAACATCTAAGAAAAATCTCAGATCCTCCTGATTAAACCTCTCTCACTGCCAGAAAGAAATGCTATTGAAACTATCAAGAAATGATGCCTGCAAATTTAAATCCTCTCATACTAACTGACTAACTCGCACTTAATGGTGTTGCTTTTTCCCCCTTTCAGCAAAATGCTACTGACCTGCAGAGCATGCAGAATTCAAAAGTTCAAAAAGTTCCATGAAATCCCTAATCTGCACATTATCTTTAGTCTTAAACCACCCGATCATAGCCTTAAAATGCTCTGTTTTCTGTTCAGGGAGACAAAATAAATCTCACCATGCATCAGCTGTCAACCCTAAAAAGCATGACATCTTGGCCAGTCATTCCAGCTTCTTCTCTGCAAGAGGAACATCCAACTCATTGCACATATTAATGAATGCATGCATCCCTTCCTTAGCTCCTTCATAACCATCTGCCAAAAGGAAATCATCTAGATAATGAACAGCCCCCTGACTACCCACCTTTTGCTGCCAAATCCAGTGAAGAGCAGAACTAAATTTCTCAAAAGTGGCACAAGCCACTGCACAACCCATGGACATGGCCTTATCAAAATAAAACTTGTTATCAACCACCATACCCAATAATGGACATTCATCCTTCTGCACTGGTAACAAATGAAATGCCAACTCGAAGTCGAACTTCATTAGCTAAGGATTCTCAAACCCTTTAATCATTTCCATTGCATTGTCCAAAGACGCATACCTGGCCTATGAGTCCTCTTTGCAAATAAAAATAATTGATGGACTCACCTTGTGAGAAGAATAAATGGTGTATCAATCAGACCTCCCCAGGTGGCTTCTTAGGGACCAATCGCAAAGGGGATATCTTAAAACTCGCAAAAGGAGGGAAATCAGAAAGACCCAGTAACATACTGGCCAGCAACTATTTTTCAATCAAACTGTGCTAAATTTCCTCTTTTTCCTCACACCAAATGCAAATTTTTACAAACTGCATCATCCCCTTTCACCCCTGATGTGATGAAAAACCCCATTAAAAACTCCAAAATTAACTCATCAACACTTCCCCATCCTGAAAGCTTGCCAAAACCCACCACAATACTTGTATTTTAATGGGTGAATGGGAAGGCCGGCTTACCTCTCTGTCCTCTAATGGAGATACTGCCTGTCTGCCCTTCAACACTACCATGCCCTCCATACCCCTACTGACCCTGCAACATGGGGAGCCCATCATCATTCAGGGGTGAAACAGCATGCACCTGTTGACTGGATCCTAACAACTCACCCAAACCTTATCACCAAAGCGGAACATTACCTGATCCTCTCAGCGATCACCTACTAGCCTTCACTGACCGTCTCCCATCTCCCCTGTATAAACAACACTACTACATCCAAACCCGCAACCTCTCCTCTTTCAACCCTCTAATTTTTTCTGAATGCTTAAGGCATACTGACTGGTCCCCTCTAAAAACCCTTCCTCTAGATGATGCCATTTCCTACTTTAACCACTCATTCCTAACCCTTCTCAGTCAGCAAGACCCCCCCTTCTTGAACCAAACACATCAAAACCAATCCCTGCCCATGGTTATCAAAAGATACTAAACAAGCCTTGCACCAAAGGGACAAAAAATAGAAACAATATCAAAAACATAAAAACCCTAATGCCCTCCTAGAATATAAGCAACTACAAAACTCCACAAAAAGAAAAATAATTAAAGACCGCAAAGCCCACTACTCCAAACTCTAGTCCTTGCACTCAACAAATCCCCAAAAATTCTGGGACTCCATCTTATCCATGTTGCATCCTGGAAACAAAGAAAACCCCTGCCCAGACCCCAACCTCTCCAACCTTGAAACAGCTATTCAGTTCAACTCATTCTTTATAGACTGCATAGCTAAACTATCAGCCTCCTTCCCATCCCCCTCCTCCACCACCAGCCCCTCCTGGCCCAACCACCACCCCAGTCCTCAACCTTGCTCCACATCCTTCTGCCTCAAGCTCATCCCCACAAGCAGTATAAAAAGGCTTCTCCTCAAACTCAAACCCTGTCACAATACACCCGACAACCTTCCACCCACCTTCCTCAAACAATCTGCAGACAGCATTGCCTATCCCATCTCTATTCTTATAAATAGATCCATACAAGAATCATACGTCCCTTCTATCTGGCGCCATGCTAAAATCATCCCCCTCCACAAAGGTGGCAAAAATACTGATACCACCAACTTCAGGCCTATTGCCATCCTTTCCTCTCTTTCTAAAATACTAGAGAAAACAATACAAGGACAACTCATGGCACACCTAACACTAAACAATCTCCTCTCCCCTACCCAACACTGCTTCTGCCCTGGCCACAGCACCATGACTGCCTTTCTTTCCTTTCTTGAAACCAGATATACTATGCCTCACAGAAACATGGCTAAAACCTGTCACCAAAGACAATGAAGTTCTGCCACCAGGGTATAATATGCTCAGACTGGATTGTACCTCCAGAAAGGGTGGTGGTGTAGCAATACTTTACAAGTCCACCTTATCTGTCACCATGCACACCCAACAACCCCCCTCCAGTTCAATAACACTGAAATTATTATCTCAATGCTACATATTAATAACCACAAAAGCATAAACATTGTCTGTGTCTACATTCTCCCAGGGAAGAACATCAACACCCATGAAGATTTCTTAAGCTGGCTGACTAATAACCACCCACAGGAAACCATTGTTCTCAGGGATTTCAACATTGATTGGAATGCCTGTTCCTCTAAATCCCCAACAACCCATGTAAATCTCCATGGGTTTACCCAGACCATATCCTTATCCACTAGGTCAGGTAAATCCCAAAATAAAGATAGTACCCTGGATTGAGTACTCATCAACAACTCTCCACAACACTACACAACAGGCACCTTACCCGATGACCTAAGTGACCACTTTCTCACCTACATAATCAAGCTTAAGGTAAACTTCTGCTACCAAACCACCTATAGAACTATAAGAAGCAACAAAACTTTGATCTCAATAAGTTGTTTAACAATGAACTAAAGGCATGTAACTGGTCAGCCCTAAAAATCTCCCCCTAGACAAAGTTGTCACATACTTTAACGCCAAATTCCTCGCTGGTCTCGACTGTCATGCTCTTAGTCGTACTATTAGAACCAAGGTCAATATTGCACTGTGGCTTACTAAAGATACAAAATCCAAAATAACATTCAGGAATAAAGCGTGTGTCACCTACCATACAACAAAAACCCTACCTGACCAACTTAGATTCAGACAGCTAAGAAATTACGCTAAAAAATCCATAACTTTAGATAAAAAGAACTACTACTACCACCTGCAACAAGTACACCACAATAAACCACAGAAATTCTGGGCAGGAATAAATACACTCCTCCACCTAGGCCAAACCACCAGCCCACCCCCCTCTGCCACCATACAAAAATCCTAAGAAGATATTACTAACACCTTTAACACCTTCTTCACAGAAACTATCCAGTCTTTGGCCAGCCAACTCACTCCCACCGGTTCTAATCCAAATGCAGCCAATACCAATACCAATACATCTTTTAGCTTCCAACCAGTGTCCACTCAACTCATTAAGGCCCTACTTAAGAAACTAAGACCCACCACTCTGGCTGCTGACCACCTCCCTGCACACTACTTACAAAAGGCTGCAGATGCAATTGCATACCCCATCTCAATCTTATATCAACCGAACCATATCTGAAGCTACTATCCCCACCATATGGAAAATCTGTCATGTCATACCTCTTCATAAGGGGGGCAGTTCCACCGAACTGTCAAACTATAGGCCCATAGCTATTTTGTCACCACTAGCTAAAATTATGGGGAAGTGTGTACATATACAGCTCATGCACCATCTCACACAGAACAAACTACTGTCCAACACTCAGCATGGCTTTAGGCCAGATCACAGCACTACATCAGCCCTTCTCGCTTTCACTAACGTTATAAACCACAACCGTAACAATAACAAACTAACCTCTGCACTCTTCCTAGACCTTTCCAAGGCCTTTGACATGGTCAGTCACAAAATGCTAATAAACACCCTGAAGACCTTCACTTTAAACAATCAGGTGCTCCAATGGTTTAATTCTTACCTACAAGGCAGGCAACAGGCAGTCTTGTGGCAGGGTAAGCTATCTTTGTGCCTCCCCATCAAGCTAGGAGTCCCCCAGGGCTCAATACTATGTCCCCTTCTCTTCTCCATCTTTATAAATGACCTTCACACAGTCATCCCGGAGGCTACCTGCATTCAATATGCAGATGACTCCACCTTGATTCGTTCTGCCACCTCCCCAGCAAATCTTTCCACATTAATCCAAAACACCTTCAACTCAGTGGAAAAATGGCTATCAAACCAATGTCTAATCCTAAATCCCAACAAGACTAAGCTACTTCTCTTATCCCCAATGCGCAGGACCACCCCACCACTCTTCAACATAACAGCTAATACTGGGACCATCATCTCCCAAGAAACCCAAACTAAACTTCTGGGTGTCACAATTGTTAACCTCAGGTCTGATGTGTAAATCAATCAAACTATAAAAACTATCAATAAAAACACAGCTCTCTTTACAGGATCAAATCATTCCTCACCACACCTGCACGAACTGTAATTGCCCACTCCCATCTACTATCTACCCTTCTTTATGCCTCTCCTCTTTTCTCCAACCTGAACAAAACTGATTTCAATAAATTATCATCATGTTACAACCATATTGCCAGATTTGCTACTGACACACCCTACCGAACACACCACTGTCACATCCTAAATCTCCTAGGCTGGCTGGAACTACCTCACCTTTTACAGTTCAATCAGCTCATAGTAGCCCACAAAGTCCTCTGCCAGCCAGAAAATATCCCTGCTCTAAAAGACATGATCTGCCCCTACAGTAGCAATTGCCCACTTCGCTCATCTACCAAACTCCTAGTTCTAATGATCAAATCCAACCACAATGCTGGTGACTCACTATTTGTCAACTCTGTCAGAAAGGCATGGAATTCACTACCAGCTGACTTGACTCAAGAGCCTTCACTAACTGTATTCAAAAACAAACTTAAGAATTACCTCAAATCGCACTGGATATGTCCCTGTACTAATCCTAACTAGTCCCTGTCCATTTCATGTGCCTCTCTTTTACAAATATCCTTTTCTTTGGCCACCCATCTCCATATCAGGAAGGGTAAACTGTATAGACTGCTATTCAATGTATTTTTAATCCTGAAGGTAATATGCTGTTACTACCTGTATATACTCATATTGCTTATATCTGTAACCTGTGTGTAATTGCTATTCACTAAAAGTTCTAAAATTGTAATTTGTACATGTACCTTGGAGCTTTTCTCCCCAGGCATCTGCTGAAAATGGACATTCATCCAGTCAGATCATCCTGATTAACAAATGTAAAATAAAATAAATAAATACCTAAATCCTTTTCTAGGGGTAAAATCAATAGGCAGTTAGTTAAGTCAAACAGTAGATCTGATACATTTGTAGGTGTTAGTTTTGCAATGCACTCAGTTTGAGTAATGCATTTAATGAACTTTTTGGTATATACCTGAACTAGAATGCATAATTGTACAGGTTAAGGATAAAAAGGGTAATAATGATTTTCATATTATTCTATATTACCATACCCCCAATACAGGTTATAATAAATAGTCAAAGTATTTAAATACCTTAGAACAAATTATGGAATATAAAAATATTATGCAGCTGTGAGATTTCACTTACCCAGGAATATCATGGGAAAATGTAACTAGTCTGAAACACATAGAAGAAATATTTATGATTATAACATTGATTAATGGTACAATACAACTTTTTACTGAGAATACCAGAGGTGAATATATGCTTGACTATGTAATCACAAACAATCCAGACCTAATTAAAAAGGTTAAGAAAGAGATGCCACTTGGCCTTTCAGATTACAATTAAGTTATAGTTGACTTTAAGCTTACTGTTTATTTTGAAATAAGTCCTTATAGATATAATTTTTTCAGATTGATTATAGTAAACTGATATATAATATTAAACACTGGGACTGAAATAAGCTGCTTATGTCACAGTCTGTATCTTATGTATTTGGAATAACTGAGTATTTATTATAAACTAGTGTAAAAACAACATTATCCACTTATACTGGAAGGGGGGCATTCCCTGTATGGCAGAACAGAGAATTAAATAGAATTCTTAGGAAGAAAAAAAAAAGACAGTTTAATATGTATAAAAATAACCTGCCATTAGAAATAAGATAATTTATAATCAAACATGTAAGGTTTTAAAATTAGAGATATGAGAAATAAATAAACATGAAGTTAAATTAGTCAGTAACACATCTAGTAAAATAATCTTTTTACAAATGTATCAATTAATTAAAGAATAATTCCACAAAAACGGGTTTATTTAAAATAAATAAATGTGATATAAGTGATCATTGGGTCATATCCAATGAATTTAATAGATACTTTGTGTCCAGTTATGTTGACAGTGTTGATTCAAGTAAACATCATGATTCAGTTAAAGTCAATTCTGAAAAACTAATCTCATAAATCCTGGATAGAATTAATAAGCCAGCATCCATGGGCCCATATTTAATCTCTGGCATACCTTTAGGTGACATCAAGGATATATCACTCCCTGTGCTATATAATATTTTCAATACATTTTTAATTCAAAGATATGCACCAAATCAGTGGAAAATCCCCCATATAACTCCAATTTAAGAAAAGGAAAGATACTATTGAAAATTACAGGCCAATAAGTTTAACTTCAACATTGGGAAATTGTTTTAAGATATGCTCAATTGAATTACTTTACAAAACTAGCACAGGTATTTCCATTATTGATATATAACAACTTGATGTCATTTAGGGTAGATCTACATTAACTAACTTAATTAACTTCTAAAAACATATTACTGAAGTCATAGAGGAAGAACATTTTTCAGCAGTTATATTTCTGGACCTAGCTAGGGCTTTTGATAGCCTACCATTGCAAATTCTTACAAAAATTGAAAGTGAATATCTATATTGTAAGGTTACAATGTGTTAAATTCAAAGGTACTATGTCTACATTTTTGCCTGTATGTTCCAGTTCCTCAAGGTTTATTTCTGGGTCCTGCTCCTTTTAATGTGATATTTCCAACAATTACAAAAATATAAATATATTTGGATATATGAATATGCTGATTGTGAAACTGGATTCATGATGCAAAATGAAAAAAAGATTATTCATCTCTGAATACTAATATGACTATATTAATGGTGTGGGCTAGATCTACAGATTTAAGATTTAATACTGTAAAATGTAATATTATGTATTTTACTAGTAAGTTATTAATAAACCCCATCTTTTTCTTTATGGCATTGATGAGGGAAGTAAAATATTAGAAATATCTGTGAATAATGTTTTCATCAAACATCATTTGGTAATCATAAGTCTGTATGCTGTAAAGCCCTGAAGCAGATGGGTCTTATTCTGAACATATTAACAAGATGGGATGAAGAACACCTTATGACAGTTTTGAAATTATTTGAACTTGAAGGAGTACACAGAAAAATTACCAAAAGAATAACTTCAGTCAAATATTTGACTTATGAGAATAAACGCAAACATTTAAATCTTTAATTGATAAGTTATAGATATATCTGTGGTAGACTTATATTAGTCTATAATATTTTTCATGATCCAGTTTTGCAAATAATGTTAAACATGGGCATTTTAAATGCAATATGTCTTTGAGACATGACAATATCAAATTTCAGGTGAATATATATAAGACTAAATTAAGACTCTCATTCATTACTAATAAAATGGGCATTATTATGGAATAATATTCCAATTAATATTCATTTAACAAATAATTTGTCCAGTTTTAAGAAATATTTTGAGTCCTGGCTGAAGGACAAAGTGTACACACCTTATTTAAAAGAAAAAGTGTTCCTATTTGGCCTTAGGCCTGAATACTTTTAAATCACTTATGAACTTTTGGAATAACAGAGCTCAAGAAGTTATGTTACCTGTATAATTGTGAAGATAAACTATAGAGAAAGCTCTTTTGGTTCTTTGACAATATTAGTGTAGAATTCTACCTCTAAAGTCCAGAAAAGACAATAACTTTGATATCCTAGCACTGTATTTCATAAATTATTTTCTAAAAGAAACAGTTTTGCATTGGCAGGAAATATACAGACAAAGTGGAAGACCTTTGTTGTGAATGCAAATTGCGGTGTACTTATGCACTCAGTACTTGTGCAAAGAAATAGTTTTTCCTTATTTCCGCAGTAACAAATATAGTCTCCAAGAATGAAATGGAAACTCATCAGTGTGTTGATGCTAATTTTGATGAGAGATGTTTCAGCAAAACTGTTTTTGCTCAAAGCACTTTCATGATAATGAAGACCTAGCTTTTATAAATTATTGTGTGACCTCATAGTTGGTATATTTAAATTTGAGTGTCCCTCCACATGGGGGAGTGCAGGGTGGCTTGCCTCCACCCCCAGCAAAAACTATATTTACTCTCTGCTTTTGGCTAAACGTTTTCAGAGTTTTTGCACTCTGGCCATTTGTTGTCGAGCTATTGACATGATTCCAAAGAATAGTCTTAATTAGGATAAAGTCATAAAAATAAAAAAAAATCTGTAAAACAATTTTATTTGTATTGTCTTGTACCATCAAATTATATGAAAAAAGTAAAAATAAGTAACAAGTTGGTTGGTCAATCCAGTGCAATAAAATGTCCAAAAATGATGACCAAATGCAGCAAGCTAAAATAACTTCCTTTATTCCAACAAATAACACAAGTACTCAGTACTTTCACAGAACGTATCTGCTTCTTCAGGTGATAGCATCTGTACTTTTCATCTAGCTGTTTTTATACTTATTAATTAATACATTAATTCAATAATCATCTGGTTAAAATCATTAACTTTTAAATGTGTATTTCTTTATAAGCTTCAAATATGCATACTCATATAAACATAGACATAAAAACAAAAACAAAGCATATTAAAATACTAATAAAATGTTTAGTATATTCACTTAATACAATTATCTAAGTGATTTAATTCAGGTTTAAGAGAAAATATTTCATTGAGACCTTGGGGGGGGTACATGCATTAAAGTGCAGTATCTACTTATTTTCCTTCCTTTCAGTATAGTTCTTAATGTCCCCACCTCTCTTTGTTAGGGAAACATCTTCTAAGATTAAAAATTGAAATACATGCTGCTCATTTGTGTTCAATATATGTTTATACAGAGAGTTAGTAATAACCTGTCTTCTTACTTCAGACATATGACTGCTTATACGCTGTTTAAACTTTTGGTTTGTTTTTCCTGTATAGAACACTATGCATAATACACATCTTGCCATATAAATAATGTTGCTAGTATTGCAGTTTCCATAGCCTTTAATAAAAAATTCTATCTGTCTCGAGGAATCTATAAAACTCTTACTAGTATATATATATATATGTTTACAGCGTACACACTTCCCACACCTATATGCTCCTCCATAGTTCTTCTTAAGTGAACCACTACTTTGTTGTTCTTTGTAACATAATTTGTTTTTTATAGTGTTGCATTTCCTATATATAAAAGTGGGATTTGCACCTATGCTGTTCATTTCTGGTATCAGAGACAACATGAGCCAATATTTGTATATAATGTGCCTTATTGCAACTTAATAAAAATAAATGCATTAATATCATCTGTATGTACATTCCCCCAGGTAACAATATATCTACATTTGAAGATATCCTGCACTGGCTATCATGTCACTACCCCCAAGAAACCCTACTACTTGGAGACTTTAACATGGACTGGGGCACCTGTTCCTCAGAATCCCCAACCACCCATATTAACCTGCATGCATTTACACAAATCATATCCACCCTTACCAGGATAGGTAAACCCAACCAAAAAGAAAGTATACTTGACTGGGTACTCATAAACAGTAACCCCCAACTGTACACCTCTGGTACCCTCCTTAATGGCCTAAGCGATCACCTTCTCACATATGTAATTAAGCACAAAACCATTAATTCCCAACAACCCTTACTCAGAAAGGTTAGAAACAATAAAAGCGTTGACCCTGCTAAATTCCAACAAGAACTAAACTCATGTAATTGGTCTATTCTAAAACACCTACCCTTAGAGGAAGCAGTAGCATACTTTAACAACAAATTCCTTGAGATCCTTGATTTGCATGCACCTGTTCTTTCAAAGAGAACCAAGGCAAAAACTGCACCATGGCTTTCTACAGAGTCTAAACTCAAAATTATCCTTAGAAACAAATCATGGGCTTTATGGCGTTCTTCTAAAGACCCTCAAGATCACATTAAATCCAGGAAATCCAGGAACGAAACCAAAAAATCAATTTTACAAGACAAAAAACAATACTACTGTAATTTACAGACAGTAAATCAAAATAACCCTCAGAAGTTTTGGGCAGGTTTAAATAATCTACTACATCCTGGACAAACTTCAACCCCAATCCCTGCTACTACTATTGATAAAACCCTTGAAGATGTTTCTGATAGTTTTAACCAATTCTTTGCTGAGACAGTTCAAGCCCTAGCTAGCCAACTACCTCCTAGCTCCCCTGGTCCTGAAAGTAGCACCCCTAGAAACCTACTTGCGTTCAGCTTCCAACCAGTCGCCACTTCACTTATCCATACCTTGATCAAAAAATTAAAACCCACTACACTTTCTGCTGATCAACTCCCTGCCGAGTACCTACAAAAATCAGCTGATGCTATTGCTTACCCCGTCTCAATACTAATCAATCGAACCATAGTAGAAGCTAAAATTCCCACCATCTGGAAAATATCCTATGTAATCCCACTGCACAAAGGAGGCAGCTCTACTGAATTCTCCAATTATAGGCCAATAGCTATACTCTCTCCACTTGCAAAGATTATGGAAAAATGTATTCATAGACAACTCATGCACCACCTAATCCAAAATCGCCTTATGGCAGACACTCAGCATGGCTTCCGTCCTCATCACAGCACTACTTCAGCTCTCCTAGCCTTTACTAACACCATAAACCATAATCGCAACAATAATTATATATCCTCAGCCCCTTTTTGGATCTTTCCAAGGCATTCGATATGGTTGATCACCAACTTTTAATCCACACCCTGCAAACATTCTGTCTAGATACTGGAGCCCTCCAATGGTTTCAGTCCTAACTGAATGGTCGACAGCAGGCTGTCCTCTGGCAGTACAAGCTCTCTAACCTTCTACCTAACACCCTTGGAGTACCACAAGGCTCTATACTAGGGCCCTTGCTGTTCTCCATCTTCACTAACGACCTTTATACTGTCATCCCAAAAGTCAGCTGTATCCAATATGCTGATGACTCTACTCTGATTTGCTCAGCCACATCTCCAGTAGAGTTATGGTCAGCTACCAGACCACCTTTAATATAATAGAAAACTGACTTTCTGAACATCGTCTGATCCTAAATCCCAAAAAAACTAAAATGCTGTTATTTTCACCAACACGTAGGTTTACCGCTTTCACCTTTACCATAAAATCAAATGATGGCTCAATAATCTCCCCTGACCCATCTACAAAACTATTAGGTGTCATCATAGACAATAATCTAAAATTTGACCTACATGTTAACCAAACTATCAAAACCATCAATAAAAAAATAGGGTCACTTTACAGAATAAAAGCCTTCCTAACCCCTCCAGCTAAAATTGCCATAGCTCGCTCTCACCTTCTTTCAACCCTTCTGTATGCATCCCCTCTACTCTCGAATTTAAATAAGACTTTCCTTAACAAACTCTCAATTTGCTACAACCACATTGCCAGGTTTGCCACTGGGCTGCCTTTTAGGACACATCATTGCATCAATCTAAATCAGCTTGGGTGGCTTGAACTACCCAGCCTAATCCAGTATAACCAACTGATTATGGCCTATAAAATCCTCTATAATCTGGACAATACTCCTGCACTTAAAAATATTATCACCCCCTATAACAATCCTAGACCGCTTCAATCCTCTAACAAACTACTAATTCAGACTAGCAAAATTAATAACACAGCCGGTGATTCTCTCTTTGCAAACTCTGTAAGTAGACCCTGGAACTCCCTTCCAGCTGATGTTACCTTACTTTCCACCTTAGGTCAATTTAAAACTAGACTCAAACAACATCTGTCACTTAACTGGCTATGTCAGTGTATCAAGCATGGCTAACTCTCTCTAGAATGTGTAAATATCTGTTAACCAGTTTACTGTGTAATTTAATTTAATCCTGACTTGTGCTCAGGATTGACTGTAACCTGTGGAACTTGTTTAACTTGCTTACTTATGTAATCTCTGTAAATAGTCTAAATAAAGAACTTGTACTGAGCAGGAGTGAAAGTGAGGAAATGACGAAAAATGATAATCCCAAATGTAAAATCCACGTATTTATTGCAGACAGAAATAAACGGATAAGCGCTTTCACTGTATTAGCTTCTTCAGATCCATGAAACAAACACCTAATGCAAACTTATTATATATTGAAAGCACACAGATACAATTAAACAATTAACCTATCAAAAAGTTGATCCAATACAAAATTCTATTTAAAGGCGTAACATATTGCAAAAAACTGGAGATGCACACTGCAGAAGTATAAATGCATAAAACAACTAAAACATATCATAAAATATATATGTAAATATACATAGAAAAAATCCCATATGTTAAAAAACATAAAAACGCTGAGGCATAAGGGCATAACATAGGCATACTCATATTAAAAATAAATCACATATAATCACTTCACATGCCGGCGCTGCCTCAGCCTAGGTTTAATAGATGCCCTTTCATTTAAACCTAATCCCCTATCAGCCCTCAATAGTGTTATCCAATCAGGTACAAAGATGCTACTTCTATAATGCTTGCTTCTTATAACATTAGATAATTTTGCTTGCATAGAGGAAAAAAACACATTTAAATGCAATTTATGTGTAAACAGTTTAAAATCTGTAAGCGGTTTTGAAATGTCCATACTAGTTGCAGGTACAAAAGTTAGGCCTCGGTTTAACACCGCTATTTCACTTTCAGGTTGCTGACATTGTGATATATTGAAAACAATGTTTTCATTATTACTACCTGTTTGAAAATGTTCTAACTGATCTGATTGCTTCTCTTCCACTCTCGTTGATTGTATGATAGTTTGCTCTTTGGTGTTAGTGGAAACAGCTCTTCTCTGTGTAACAAAATCAGAAGCCACAAAATGAAGCAGCTTTTCAGGCAAAACAATAAAGCCCTGAGCAGGGCAAAATTAGTAAATTGTGAAAAAAACCCACAGATGGCTCAGCACACTTCAGTTCACTTTATTCCACAGAAACACAGCACATTAACGCTCTACCATACGTTTTCATTTTAAAAATCACTTCCTCAGAAACATTCAAATTGAGTGGCAGTTGTATCTACAGGATCCAAAGCAGATACTCGATTGGTATCAACTGATGTAGGCTCACCAGATGCTAATACCATATTCATTGCAGTCTCCATTCTGTTACAAGCATGCTCAGTTCCTTTCGCTCCTTCCTGCACTCTAATTGTGATGTCTCTTGCTTTACTCAATGGAGTCTGACTGGCTGATGTCTCTGGGTTCTTCAAGCGATCATTTTGAATCTGCTTTCTTGGCCAAAAGAACACATTACCTGCTTTAAAATCATTTAAATCATGTTTTAACGTTTCTTCTGTGACACAAGCATGGCTTCAAAGTTAACTGATTTATCTAGTGTTTCAGTTAACAAAGATGAAAATATGGCATTTTCACTTAGTTCAGAAAGTTCAGTATATGACGATTCAAAGATGGCCACCATTCTATAAACACTGCAGTTCTACAGCTCTCCAGATACCAGAATTAAAAATCAACCCTATGGATATACTATAAGATTTAATACACTAATTGGCAGCAATAACTATTTACTAGAAGTAAACTTCACTTTTGAGGAGAAAGAACCTGGAAAAAGTAAACAGAAAAAGCAGGATTGGAATTGATTACCTGCCTGACTCTGAACAGAGCATCAAACAAAGGATTTATCTAACTTTTATTTGAAGTTTCAGCCTTGGATAAATCTGTTTTATTTTGCCTTATAATGTCAAGAGAAGACAAAAATATGGAAACCACAACTACCAAAACTAAATTATCAGCATTGCAGTCTCCGGAAAAAGAATCTTTAATTAAAAGACAGAAAACTTTTAAACAACAGGAATCCGCAAAAGCAGAAATCACAAACAAACCGGATCAACCGGCTAGTATGAAGGAAATTAAAGCTGCGCTGTTACCCATTCAAGAAGCCTTAAAAGATTTATCAACTCAGGTGCTTACATTTGGTGCAACATGCAATCAAATTCTGGAAAGGATGGACAAGATAGAAACCAGAATATCCAAAAATGAGGACAAAATAACAATGCTCTCTAAAAAAACAGACTCTCATGGTGCGGACATTCAAGCTATGCAAAACAAAATTCTGGACTTGGAAAGAAGATCCAGACGGAATAATATAATTATAAGAGGAATTCCTGAAACAATTCAATACAATGATTTAACTACTACCATTTTACAAATACTCAAAATAATGTTTAAGGACTCGGACAGTACCAAACAAATTGTTATAGAAAAAGCCCATAGAGCACTCAGAGAATCACAAGCCTCAAATGCACCTAGACCAATCTATGCCAAAATACTGAATTCTCAAGATGTAAGCAAAATATTTCTAACTATTAAAAAGAAGGGTGGATATATTATGTGGCAAGATAACAGAATATCCATGGTACAGGACTTGCCAATACAAATAAGACAAGCCAGGCAAATGTTAGCTCCATACTGTAAGTTTCTGATTGAAAAAAGCATCAAGTTCCAAATGAAATTTCCTAATACGTTAATCTTTACAGTTGATGGCACCAAATACTCAGTAAATACAAAAAAAGAAGCAAGACTTACCTTTCTGAAGATTTTCAAGTCCCTGCCACCTTCGGAAGCTTGATCAGATCAACTAGGCTCTTTTCAACAACAGACAGACTGGGATCCCATACTTACGACGACCTGAGGCTTTATAACCCTTTGTTTGTTCTTTTTTCTTCAACAGGCCCTTGGAAATCGCTTATTTACCTTGTTTTTCGAAGTTCCAGTGCGTCCACTAGGATTTTCCGAAGTTTTATGGCTCCAACGAACTCAATCAAGTCACGAAGTAGCAGGAAGTCCTTCGAGGGAGGCAGAGGGACCGATTTCAAGGTAGCACATCCGGAGGTCCGTCCACGTATTCGTTCCCCCGTCGCGAACTCGAAAAGAAGAAATCAGGCTCAACAAACAGGAAGAACACCAGGGAACTAGAAGAAACTAACTGGACTTAAAAACAAAGCTTTCTGGACTTATTTTGATGGTAAATGGCTTCAGTTTACTTAAGGGATCTATACAGTTATACAGGTAGGATAAATACTGATGCAAAATGTACTGGTTAACATGTTTTCTCTTTCTTAATTAAAAGAATGTATGGTTGAGCTTTGTTTAATATAGTAACATGATGCTAATAGTATAGTAAGGGCTTAGACAATAAGGGGTTTTTAAGGTGGTGATACATAATAGACTATGGTCCTGAAATGATTAATGTGTGACATTTTTTCCCTTTTCTTTTTTCTTTCTCTCTCCCTTTTATTGAAATCTGAAGATTATCTTTTTATGTACTTACATATGGACATATCCCTTAAGTGAAATGCTTTGTATGTTTACAGTTTATGAGGTTAGTTACAATATTTCTCAAGCTTTAACAGAGTGATATCTTCATTTGCCTTTTGATAATGATATATAACTAAATCAGAGCAGTTAATTAAGAACAGACTTAATGTTGTTCTGCAAGGTTAAATAAGTGTTTGCTTTCTCTGTTAATTAATATTTATATGATAAATAAGTTAAAATGTATCAATGTTACTGTTGAATAAGAATTTTGTCAGGTATCAGTTAGTCTTGATTCTAATAGGACAATTAGTACATTTGTTTGACTAAATAAAAATATGTCTAGAGCTGTAGTTAGTTAGCAGTGTTTATTAGGGAATGTTTGGATTAAGCTTTGTAGAATTAGATATAGTTGTTGTAGGTTTTTTGCATGAGGTTTTTGTGTTAATTGGTAGAGTTAGAGTAAATTTAGGTACCCAGAATAGTTTAAAGAATGTGAAAAACCTATGTACATCCTGGTCCAGAGGAATAGTGGATAGGTACTGGTTAGGGATGGGATGTCAGGTTTGCTTCCAAACAACATATACAGTGATAAGATACTTCAATCTAAGGTTGACTTTTAATTTCGGAAATATAGGTATACGTTTGAAAATCTTAATATGTGGATAATAGAATCTTGGAATACTAAAGGACTCCAGAACATGAAAAAAAGGAAACTGTTTTTACATTTGTTTTTCCAGTCAAAAGCATGTTTCATTTTATTACAAGAAACTCATTTGACCAATGATCAGTGGGTTGTATTGAAAGACAAGAAATGGATTAGGGAGGTAGTGGCGGCGGAAGGGACGACGAACAGTGCAGGGGTGGCAATTATTGTTAAAAAACAATACCAAGAGAAAATTTTAGATTGTTAAGTAGACAAAGAGGGACGGTGGTGTCTGGTGATTCTTATATCCAATTCTTATGACAAACCTGTGTTACTTATTAATATATATGCCCCATGTACTAACCAACAATATTTTATAACTTCACTTTATTCCATCTTACACCAATATAATAATTGTTATATAATAATGGGAGGTGACTGGAATTCATATCAAGATCCCAAGTTGGATAAATCAAGTTCATATAAGTTTTTTAATAAGCAGGCAGTGATAGCATTACAGGAACTTAAAACCGATTTCAAACTATATGACCCATTTAAGCATAAAAATACCCAAATGAATGCAGATAATTTTACTTTTTACTCAAGTGGTCACAAAATGTGGTCCAGAATTGACTTTTTTTTAATCTCAGATATATTGATGTCTTCTGAGCCATGTGTTTCAATTCAGGCTTGACAGTTATCGGATCACTCTAAAATCACATTATCACTAAATAAGTGTAACAGGAACAATAGGAGGCTTCGAGGGTACAATTGGTCTCTAAACCCATATTTACTAAGCAAAGAAGATATACTTAAAGAAGTTAAAGAGACGCTTAAACAATTGCTTCATAATCTCCCCAAACACCGACACCCCGCTGATATTGAATGGGCTACGACTAAAGTGCAAATAAGAGGAATTTTTCTTCAAAAAGCTACTTACTATAAAAAAATACATATCAGAGAAATACAAGAATTGGAAACCAAAATTAAATTATTAGATCAGGAGTTAATGGGGAACTATACTAAACAAACCGAAACAGAATTGATAAAATGTCAAAAAGATCTTTTTTTATTACATAATAGTAAATTGTCATTTTATGAACAGAAAACTTTAGTAAAATATGCAAATCATATACAGACCCCCTCAAAAGCATTAGCACGCATTATTAATCAAACGAAAACACCGTTATTAATCTCTGAAATACACCATAATAATAGAACATATACTAATAAAGATGACATCATGAATACTTTTGAAACAATATTTAATCATATCTATGGTGAGCAGCAGGAACTTTTATTAAACAAAGTTAAGAAGGATTACTTACAGAAGATTACATTCCCGAGAATTGATAATGAGTTCCATATGGATTTAACTAAACCAATTTCATCGGAGGAGATAACAGAGATAATTAAGAACTGGAAACCCCACAAAGCTCCAGGGCCGGACGGCTTGACCTCTGAATTTTATAAAACTTTTAGTGAGATTTTGAGTAGAATACTTCCACAGATATTTAACTACATAATTCAGAATAAAATTAATGACCCCCACTTCAATGCTTCAAAGACAATTCTTATACCTAAAGGGAATGTGGATTGTAAAAACCCATACAACTATAGACCCATTTCACTCTTGAATATGGACATGAAAATTATGACATCAATCCTGGCAAATAGACTAAAGAGGGTAGTCAATTCAATAATCTCAGATGAACAGGCTGGGTTTATAAACGGGAGACAGACTACTGATAATACGTTAACACTGCACACATTAATCTCCTACGCCAATTATAAAAATCTTAACATGTATGCACTTATAATTGATGCGCAAAAAACATTTGATAGAGTTAATTTGGAATATTTATTTGATATTTTAGTATACTTTAATATACCCCAAGATTTTATTCTAACATTAAGGAAAATATACAACAACGCTTATACTAATTTATTTATCAATAAAGACTTCTCTAAAAGAATACAAATTAAAAATGGTACTCGTCAAGGATGCCCGTTATCTCCTATTTTCTTTAACCTATATTTGGAACCATTATTTTTACACATCAAACAAAATATTTATTATAATCCCTCGATATTATATGGTACGAGGATAAATATGGCTGCCTTTGCAGATGATTTAAATATATATTGTACCACACCTGTTTCAGATACTAAGAAAATATTAAAAGCAGTGGAAGACTTTGCGAAAGTATCTAACTATAAAATTAATTAAAAAAAAAAAAAATATTTCCGTTAAAGACGCCCACACCTTTTTCATTGTTACCACTGATAGGACAGGTAAAGTCTGAGGAAAGAACAAAATACTTGGGCATTGTTTTTTCAACTGACAATAGAGACTTTTTTGTGAACAATGTTAAAAGAATTTGGGATCAGATAACATCTGACTTAAAACGATGGAGTAACCTGAAATTACCAATAATGGCAAGAACCGCAATTATCAAAATGAATGTGCTTCTCAGAATATTATACATTTTCAGAGCTACGCAACTTAGAATTACGAGGAAGTTTTTTAAACAACTTCATAAAGGACTAGGGAGATTTCTTTGGGAACCTAGGAAAACGAGAATAACGTATGAGAAATTGATGACTCCAAAAAGTAGGGGAGGTTTAGATTTACCGGATTTTGAAACCTATTATTTAATAATAAATGCTAACAGAATTTTTAAGAGTGATTCACTTTGATAGATCCAGTCTGAGATGGTCACCCAAGTGGTTGATCCTGACTCATAGACATGTAACTGGAGTGGGAATTAATTGTAAAGCATTACCCTTTTTAAATAAAGGAACTCTCAGTAAATACGACTTGATGGAACATGTTAAAGTATATGTAACTTCAGTTCAAAATCTCTTTACTTCTTTAAACCTGTTACAGTATATGATGACGTTTCAACCATTCCACAAGAACCCAAATTTAACAATTGGTAATCAACTGATAGATTTAAAGAAATTCCCATTAATAAATGAGTTAACTATACTTCATTTATACCCCTTTCTTGGTGTGTCAATACAAGATATTTTAAGAGAAACAAATCTTTCTATTTCATATCTAATTATCATGAGGCAATTAAAAGATCTTGCTATAAGTTATTTCAGTAACTTTAAAGTTAGAGAAGAAGACCTAAACATTTGCCGCAATTTATGGCAAACTCTGAGACAAGACAGTAAATATATAACTGACTCATATAAATTGATAAAAGAGGTGAAATATAACAAACACATTCTCCTATCTAATTACTGGAAGGAAAAATTAGTATTGGTTGATGACAATAGGATTTTGAAAGCAATTAACTTAACACTAAAGTCAGTATCCCTACAAAAATTATTATTCACTCAATTGATGATTTTTAATAATGCGTACTATACTCGTCTTACTCTTCATAAATTTAACTCAAAGAACTCTCCTAAATGTCCGTACTGTATAGATCAGACGGCTGACCTTTTGCACATGTTCTGGAGTTGTAAATGCATTTTTAAACTTTGGAATTCTTTAAAGCTTCAATTACAAAAAATGGGCTACCAACACTCGACACTTTCTTGGGAATTTATGATCCTTCATATTCCCCCGAATAATTTAGATAAATCACAAAGGATCATACTTAGAAATATTTGCTTATTAATGAAACTTTACATAGCAACAAACTGGTTGAACCCAGCCCAGACTTCTTGGGAAAAGTTTAAAACGCTAGCAATAAGACATATTCTAGCACACAAATTATTAATTAAGAACCACAAGAAAGGTATAAATAACACAAAAATATGGGAGCAAATCTTTAACATTGTGTTGGTCTAGAGGTTTCTATCCACTTTTTCTCAGGATGCATATTCATAGTATAGATTCAATTTTAGATTAGATATAGATTATATTAATAGTACAGATTGATGTTTTTCCTGTTGTATTATCTATAAATAATTTATGTTAATATACAATGTTTTGTGTAACTGTTGGAAGCATTCATGTATATATTTTATATATGTAGTAGTTTTGTATTAGTATATTTGAAAAAAAATAAAAGACGGATTACTGAAAAAAAAAAAAAAAAAGAAAGTTCAGCATATAAGGTAATGATATTTTCCTTTAGCTGCTGCTCCTTTGGCTCAAAAAACTCATTCATAAGTTTCATATACTGCATAGAAAGATTCAAGTTCAGTTTTTGCCATTGTAGTAGGTCTGTATATAAATTGTCAAGTGCTGGCATTTTCAATATACAAAGGCCCTTGGGGCAATATTGAGCTTAAGGTATGCATTAAATGACAGTCTCTGCCACTGTACCTTTTTACATTTTTGAAATAGCTTTTCAAAGTTAAGAAGCTTACTTTTATATTTCTTGATGTCAAGTAATGGTGTCACTTCTTCTTCAATATCCTCCACTATAGTTTCTAAGTCTTTAAGCAGAGGGTTATCTAACACCTCCATCAGTTGTTGTATTTGTAAAGATGTATGAGTCATATTGCTCAAAGCTGTTACAGCTTGTGCTCGTTGCTTACCAGCTTGTAAACCACACAGTATATGAGAAAAGTAAAAACAAGTGCCAAGTTGGTTGGTCAATCCAATGCAGTAAAATGTCCAAACATGATGACCAAATGCAGCAATCTAAAATAACTTCTTTTATTTCAACAAATAACACAAGTACTGAGTACTTTCACAGAACGTATCTGCTTCTTCAGGTGATATCATCTGTACTTTTCATTGAGCTGATTTATACTTATTAAATAATACATTAATTGAATACTCATCTCGTTAAAATCATTAACTTTTAAAGGTGTATTTCTTTATAAGCTTCAAATATGCATACTCATATAAACATAGACATAAAAACAAAAGCAAAACACATTAAAATACTAATAAAACACTTAGTATATTCACTTAATACAATTATGAAAGTGATTTAATTCAGGTTTAAGAGAAAATATTTAATTGAGACCTGGGGGTGGGGTACATGCATTAAACATGCATCACCTGAAGAAGCAGATACGTTCTGTGAAAGTACTCAGTACTTGTGTTATTTGTTGAAATAAATGAAGTTATTTTAGCTTGCTGCATTTGGTCATCATGTTTGGACATTTTACTGCATTGGATTGACCAACCAACTCGGTAGTTGTTTTTACTTTTCTCATATACTGTGTGGTTTACAAGTTGGTAAGCAACAAGCACAAGCTGTAACAGCTTTGAGCAATATGACTCATACATCTTTACAAATACAACAACTGATGGAGGTGTTAGATAACCCTCTGCTTAAAGACTTAGAAACTATAGTGGAGGGTATTGAAGAAGAAGTGACACCATTACTTGACATCAAGAAATATAAAAGTAAGCTTCTTAACTTTGAAAAGCTATTTCAAATTTTTAAAAAGCTACAGTGGCAGGGAATGTCATTTAATGCATACCTTAATCTCAATATTGCCCCAAGGGGCCTTAGTATACTGAAAATGCCAACACATGGCAATTTATATACAGACCTACTACATCAATGGCAAAATTTGAACTTGAATCTTTTGATGCAGTATATGAAACTTATGAATGAGTTTTTTGAGCCAAAGGAGCAGCAGCTAAAGGAAGATATCATTACCTTATATACTGAACTTTCTGAACTAAGTGAAAACGCCATATTTTCATCTTTGTAAACTGAAACACTAGATAAATCAGTTAAATTTGAAGCCATGCTTGTGCCACAGAAGAAACATAAACTAAAACGTGATTTAAACAATTTTAAAACAGGAAATGTGTTCTTCTGGCCAAGAAAGCAGATCCAAAATGATCACTTGAAGAACCCAGAGACATCAGCCAGTCAAACTCCATTGAGTGAAGCAAGAGACATCACAATTAGAGTGCAGGAAGGAGCGAAAGGAACTGAGCATGCTTGTAACACAATGGAAACTGCAATTAATATGGTATTAGCATCTGGTGAGCGTACATCAGTTGATACCAATCGAGTATCTGCTTTGGACCCTGTAGATACAACCATGCCACAAAATTTGAATGCTTCTAATTTTTTGTTACACCGAGAAGAGCTGTTTCCACTACCACCAAAGTGCAAACGTTCTTACAGTCAACGAGAACAGAAGAGAAGCAACCAGATCAGTTAGAACATTTTCAAACAGGTATTAATAATGAAAACATTGTTTTTAATATATCACAATGTCAGCTAACTGAAAGTGAAATAGCGGTGTTAAACCGAGGCCTAACTTTTGTACCTGCAACTAGTATGGATATTTCAAAAACGCTTACAGATTTTAAACTGTTTACTCATAAATTGCATTTAAATGTGTTTTTTTCCTCTATGCAAGTGAAAGAAGCTAATGTTATAAGTAGCAAGCATGATAGAAGTAGTACCTTTGTAACCCCACAAAACTCAGTTATTAACGTTTGAAAACATGGTTGAAAAGGATATATATATAGATATATATATATATATATATATATATATATATATATATATATATATATATATATATATATATATATATATATATATATATATATACACTTTTCCATGAGAAATATAAAAAATGCTTCTATAACCTGAATTAAATGGAATATCGAGCTATAGACTGCTTACAACAGACTGACCAAATTATTATAAAGCCAGCTGACAAGGGAGGGGGGATATTTGTACTTGGTAAAGATTATTATGAAAATACAATGCTAGCCATGTTAAACACTAATTACTATGCATGTATAAGAAGAACTGATGTCATATATATTCAACAGATAGTTGCTAATAAATTAGAGGAACTATATGAAAATAACTTGCTTACAGAACAACAGCATATGTATTTATATATAGAAAAACAGTGATTCCAATTATTTATGGAGTCCCAAAAATTCACAAAGATATGTTAAGACCACCATTGCACCCAATAGTTTCAGCAAGAGGCTGGGCAAACAGAATCTATATCTAAATATTTAGAATCATAACTGAAATGTGCATTAAATACATCAGTTACCATTATTAAGAATAGCACAGAGTTTCTAAAGGAATTATTTGAATGGAATGAAAATAATTTGGCAGCTACTTGCTACCTGGTTACACTTGATGTTAATTCCTTATTTACTTGCATTCCCAATGACTAAGGAATAGAGATGATTAGGAAATATATAAACATTCATATTGAATTCAAACATCTAAAACTAGATCTAATATGTGACCTATTACCACTAATATTAGAACATAATATGTTCATGTTTGGAAATAGATGCTATAAACAAATGTCAGGAGTAGCTATGAGAACATCGGTAGCTAATAAAGTCATGTGTATGTGGGTAAAGGACAACATTATGGATGCAACCAATAAATACATTAGTAAGAATTTGTTATTCTACAAGCGTTTTGTAGATGACATGTTTCTCATTTGGGATGGTCCATTGTCGACTAAATTAACTTATAGAAGAAATACAGAGCAGCACCACATTTTTAACATTTAAAGAACAAGTTGACTATAAAGCCATAGATTTCCTTGACATTCATATAGAAAAGAACAATGGAGGTAGATTAGAAACGTCCCTATATAAGAAGCAAGTAAAAAAGAACTCATATTTAGCAGCAGATAGCATGCATCCCCCACACAGTTTTAGAACCATCATGAGAAACCAAATGGCTAGAGTCAGTAGGCTTAATACTATAGACATCACTTGCAATAGACAATTAGACATACTATCCGATGAATTTGTACAGCAGGGGTATAGTAAACAACAAGCATTATTTTATTTATTTATTTTATTTATTTTACATTTTATTTTACATTTGTTGACTGGGCTAGTCTAGCTGGATACATGTCCTTTTTCAGTAGAGGCCCGGGGAGAAAAGCTCCACACATAGAGAGAATAAACACAATACATTTACCTATGGTAGAGAGTAGCATTACATAGAAACAAAAGAAAAAATAAATAAAATAAAGGATGAAGTCATGTCTAAGAGAAATAATATTTATGCACCAATCTTCTCTCATAAAACTGCAGTCAATAAAATGAATGAGAAATCAAATATATATAAGAAACGTTATATACAAACATTGGCCCGTGTTGTCTCTGATACCAGAAATGAACAGCATAGGTGCAAATCCCACTTTTATATATAAGAAATGCAACACTATAAAAAACAAATTATGTTACAAAGAACAACAAAGTAGTGGTTGATTTAAGAAGAAATATGGAGGAACATATAGGTGTGGGAATTGTTTATGCTGTAAACATATATATATATATATATATATATATATATATATATATATATATATATATATATATATATATACTAGTAAGAGTTTTATAGATTCCTTGAGACAGATATACTTTTTTTATTAAAGGCTATGGAAACTGCAATACTAGCAACATTATTTATATGGCAAGATGTGTATTATGCATAGTGTTCTATACAGGAAAAACAAGCCAAAAGTTTGAACAGCGTATAAGCAGTCATATGTCTGAAATAAGGGGACAGGTTATTACTAACTCTCTGTATAAACATATATTGAACACAAATGAGCAGCATGTATTTAAATTTTTAATCTTAGAAGATGTTTCCCTAACAAAGAGAGGTGGGGACATTAAGAACTATACTGAAAGGAAGGAAAATAAGTGGGTACTGCACTTTAATGCATGTACCCCCCCCCCCCCCCCGGGTCTCAATGAACCTGAATTAAATCACTTACATAATTGTATTAAGCAAATATACTAAATGTTTTATTAGTATTTTAATTTGTTTTGCTTTTGTTTTTATGTCTATGTTTATATGAGTATGCATATGTGAAGCTTATAAAGAAATAAACCTTTAAAAGTTAATGATTTTAACCAGATGATTATTCAATTAATGTATTAATTAATAAGTATAAAAACAGCTAGATGAAAAGTACAGATGCTATCACCTGAAGAAGCAGATACATTCTGTGAAAGTACTGAGTACTTGATTTATTTGTTGGAATAAAGGAAGTTCTTTTAGCTTGCTGCACTTGGTCATCATCTTTGGACATCATACCATCACATTGCATGGTATTTTAGATGCAAAAATGTAGCAAAAAATGTAGTAATATTTATGTCATGATTCACCCTTTGGCTTTGTTGCTCAACAAGAAGATATTTTTTGTCCCATGTAATATAAAGGCAAACATTTTGCAATGTAAAGTGGAGCAGTGTAGAGATATATCCATTTACACTGCCGCCATCTTGCAGACTCCATCTTTCAAAATATTCTGACTCAGCAAAACAAACTTCAGCATGTTTATCCACAGCTGAATAACCTATAGACAGTTAAATGCATTTATAGTGAGTTAAAGATTCATTGTATTTTAGTTATTAGGAGTGATATGTTAATGTGTGTCTGGTCCACTGGGTCATGATTCAAGATGGTGGTTGTGATGCCCCACCACTGGCAACAGTAATCATGGAGCCTCAATTCTCACCACTAACACCAGTGGGGGACATACTTTGGAAGGATGACAGATACACATACAGTATCTCCAGATCCAGCTCTCTGTATCAAGTGCAATTTACCCCAAGAGCACACAGAGACCACAGTTAGTCTGGGACTGGTTTCTCCCTCTTTCTCCAGATCCCCAGTAAGACTCCCCACTGGTACAGCTATAGAGTTTAGATCGCAGCTGAGTGGACAAGCCAAGACCTCCAAAACTCTTTCTGTCCAACCAGTGCTTCATGTCCTTGCCCAACTAGCTGAAACACGTGTACCTTCATTTGACTGAAAGCTCATTTGACTGACAAACATTTTAGTCAGACCAAATGACTAAAACTTCATTTCACTGACACTTCATTTGACTTACAGTTCATTTGACTGACAATTAGTACTGGCAGTGTCTAGAGTACTGTAAGGCAAGCAAAAGAAATATGTACTTTCCCCACTGTAGTGTGACCTTGGAGTTAGTGTATGTAGTTAGGGGTGTATGTGGGGGATGTGGGGGGTGAAGCCGCCCACTTACTTTGGTTTTACTAAACAATATCAAACCAAAAGCAGAGAATATAACATAAAACTAAGTGCCCCCCACACCCCCCTAACTACATATACTAACTCCAGCATTGAACTACAGTGGGGAAAAGGACATATTCCTTTTACTTGCCTTACAGTGCTCTAGATACTGCCAGTATTAATTGTTAGTCAAATGAACTGTCAGTCAAATGAAGTGTCAATGAAATGAAGTTTCAGTCATTTGGTCTCAGTCAAATGAGTGTCAGTCAGATGCGCTTTCAGTCAAATGAAGGTAACACCCTGAAACACGCACACTTTAAAGTTTGATTTTTACACACACACACACACACACACACACACACACACACACACACACACACACACACACACACACACACACCTGGGAAAGGGGTTCAGGCACCTAGGCAGCAAGACATTTCCCTGTGGTACATTTTGGCTGGGGACACATGGCTGAAGTGACATTCAGCTGCAGAGAAATATAGCTGTTTGTAAATTCCCTGTGGGCAAAGAGAAGCACATACTGCCATACCCACAGCTTTAATAACCAAATGCATGGAGGCAGAAGAAGTAATGATTGTTGTGCTTAGTGTACAGTACATACTTGTGTAAATATGTCATGTAGAAGTGTGCTACAGCATGCAGGAAATCCTGCCTGGTTCTCTAGTCATGGTTATGCTCCAGTATGCATTTTAGGTAATGTTCCCTAGACACTGTGAAGAGGGTAGTGGTCCACACACACTGATTATAAAGGTACTGCCCATTGTGCACTACATTTTTACTGCCTCTGACATGCCCTCTGGCCAGACTGCTGCTTATGCCTGCCATATTGCCTGCTGTCTCATGTTCCCTTGGGGACCATGGACATTGTTTTCCCCCTATGCATTTGGTTATTGAAGTTGTAGGTATGGCAACACATTCTTCTCTTTGCCCACAGGGAATTTGCAAACAGCCATATTTCTCTGCAGCTGAATGTCATTTCAGCCATTTGTCCCCAGTCAAATGTACCACAAGGGAAAGGTCTCACTGCCTAGGCACCTGAACCCCTGGGAAAGCCTGACACAGGTTTACTAGGTATGCCCCATTCCACCCAGACTATAAGGTAGTTATTACTGCCACCAGCCAGCTCCTTATCAGCTATTTTAAGGCCCTTAACAAAGGGTGTCCAATCTTACTGTGTAATATTACTATCAATACAAGTTGTAGTTTGACCAAGAGCAAGGCTATTAGGAGTGGCCTACACAGTGTCACCAAATAAATATGCAAGTATCCTCAGAGCTTAGATATCTCTAGAGAGATCAGCCACAATGAAAAGTTTAAATATATTTAATGATAAATAATAAAAGCACAAGAAAATACACAGTATATATGTACAGTGATATCAGAGTTCAAAACCACAGGAAATATTTAAAACAACATCGCAGAACACTCTGAAATAAATAAAGAAAAATATCTAAAATAAGCTTTGCTATATTCCTGTCTATAGCTAACAGAATTATACTGTTCCCTAGACTTACTTACTCATAGCAAGGCAGATGTGTGGTGAATAGATCTTGTCAGGTCCAAGACAGAATACAGAACGCAAAGTTTCTCCCTCAGAGAGTTCTTAAATTAATATCTCAAATATTACTGCTGGGATAGCTTGCAGGATTACATCATTTCATGTCATCTGACTCTATCCCAGGTAAAACCCCCACTGCTGAAAGCTAGCAGTATTTAGCAACTACCTGTGAAAATACATACACAAGGGGTTTTCCTCAGATCTTTGTAGATCCTGGAAGTCATAAAACAATAAAACACTTCCAAGACTATACAGAAAATGTCTCAGCATAGACATTGTGAGTGCTGCTGCACTGAAACTGAAAAATAACATCTATTTTATGGCCCAGCCATAAAATAATTTAATTTCAGATATTTTTCTGAAGCTTTGCAAGTTATCCTTTTGAATTCCAGTTTCCCTCTGTTAAATATATATACATTTAAACAGTTACAATAGTGTATATAGATTTCTGTTCTATTATAGTAGGGTACACTGTGGATACATTTCAAGCAACACTTTGTAAAATACCTCTTCAGCACACTTGTCTGTACAAACCATCTTACGGTATATGACATACAGCTCTAATACATTTGTAACACAAACATCTTATATGAATCATGTTGATATTCACAAATGACATATAATTATTTACAAAATTCCAGACAGCTGTGCTGGCAGTATCTTCTTTTGTCACACTTCTATATAAATAATGTTGATATTCACAAATGACATATAATACCTCCTTTTGTGACAGTAGTCTTTGGGTATTATCAAATTTCTTAATATATTTTATAGTCTCAGAATCTAATGCATGGTTAATTTCATATGACATAATAAATACATTTATAAATAAACATCTGCATTATGCATAGTAATTGCTACCAATATTACTCTCTATTTTAGTCTGATAAGTCATCTACTTGAAACTGAACCACAGAGTTTGTTTATTTTTCATGTTTGCTGGCTCTTCCCTACTTTAGGCTAAGCTGTTGAACAGATTATCTAGTGCATCTAGAAAGACAATGCTACTATAAGCCTACTGACCTCTGCAACATCTGGGATAAGACTACCGATCAATGGGGAGCCTGCAAGCCACTTCTCAGGAATCAGCTTGAACTTATTGTTGCTGTTTTGCTCCTGGTAAGAGACAGAGTAGGGAGCTATTAATTCACTGTTGCATGAAACTGTAGCAAGAACATCACTAGTAGTAACCAAGTAGTAGTCAGTAGGTGAATCACTGTTGAATTCAGGGCTTCTTCTATTCTGTTCTATCTTTCTGGTAATTTACCAGGTTGTTAGCAGGTAAGTTACCGATTGTTCACTTTTCCCTCCTGGTATACATAAGTATTAAGCATTGTCACTTTCTGATGCCAGCATGCTTTCACTAGGGACTATATTTACTGAAATTTTTTACTCTTACCTTGCTGTGATACAACTTGTGAGAAATAAAAATACTTAGTCAATGTGGAAGCTGACCTCTCCTCTCATGTGCTACTTATATCAGCAAGTAGCTTACTACCACATCAGGTCCACCTAAGACTTGATTAGCTTATGCTGAGGTTATAAAGAAATCTCTACCTAAACCTCATAGATTCTGCTTAGAAAAGGCTGAGTAACATGGTACCAGACCTTCAAATATACCTTCACCTGCACCTTTATTTACACCTAATGTGAGTCAGCCTGGCTCTAAGATGACAAGCACAAGGTCTCCATTGACTGTGAACAAACATGGCAATGTAACAGCAATAGGTGTCTCCATAGTCAGACACAGCCTCACCAGGCTGAAGAAGGACTGGGAGCAGAGTCAGCTATCACTCTGGCACCAGGATTCATGACATGAGCAGAGCTCTTATTGCCCTTTATCCCATATAGAAATACGACCTCATAGTTATTGACATTGGGGTAAATGACCTTAGATTCTCTATCCTACAGAAGATGTAGAGAGAGACTTATGGTTAAATTCTGCATTCATGTGTTCAAAGCATAAAAGACACTTGTCTTGAAAGGTATCTTAAAGTTTCCTAGAATTATGCCACAGTGCCCAAAACAAAATAATTTAGTTCAACAATTGATTGCCTAATTGGTATAATTTACTTCAATAATTGATTAACTAACTGGTGCCATTCCAGGAGATCCAGTATGTGCCAGCATGGAACATGATGACTCACAAGCTAGCATGTTTCACTAGGTATGGCCTGCATTTCTTTCCTCAAGGCTTTTTCATATCAGCTAAGGCTTGTTCTGTCCCCATAATGCCTTTTTAGGCAAGGCTCATCTCTTGGGTTTTCCCCTAGCAAATTCCAGTCCAGCTTACATTAAGATGGAACTGCACAACCCTAGGGGTCTGAACAACAAAAGCCCAGTCTTGAAGCATTCCTGACTCTTGGACACATATATTTATGTATAGTTACTGAAACTTGGTTTTCTTGTGTTGATAGCACTTCTTCCTTGCAAGGGTATTTTATGTATCACCCTTTTAGACTACTGGGGAGTGGCAGGATAGTATCTTTATTTATCCTGTCCTCCATTTCCTTGTGCCAAATCTCCCAAGGCACCAATATGGAACTCCTTCACATGTTAGTCACACTAAATGAAGACAATTACCACATTATTGCCTGCTACAGATTCCCTTTATTGCCTCCTGATGACCAGCTGAATTCTGTACCTAGTAACCCCAATATGCTATTCCTTGGTGACTTTACCTAACCCTCTGTCAACTAGAAATCACATCCAATAAATAATAAATATGTTCTGTGTTTCCTTGATTTTATCAATACCATCTCTTAACATAATAAAGTCCAAGTTCCCACCAAAGATAGCAACATAATTAACCTCAGCCTTTGAAATATTACATCTTCCTGTGCACTTATTAATGTTTTTCCCTCCTCAGTTGTAGCCAGCCACTGAACTGTCATCTTCTCCCTCAAAGCCAGTATCATCCTGTCCAATTGAATAGCTCTACAATATTTATAGATTACTCTAAAAATGGGTCCCTATCAGTTAATTGAGTTTTCAGAAACTCGAACTCCATATGGTTGAGACCATATGATCGAATTTTTGAAAACTCGAAGCTTTTGAATGCAGATCAGAGTACACCAAGGATCATGAAGTTTATACTTTAGTGAGATCTTAGAGTTAGTATACATAATTTTCAGGGAGTGTGGGGGGTGCAGGGACTCTTGCCCCTTTGTATAAATGTAAAAAAATTAGATTTTTGTGGGGTTTTTTGCCATTAATTTGCCAGAAAAACACAATTTTATGAAAAATGGACCAAAAATATGAGGCAAAAATCTGGACATTCTGCGAAAATCTGTGCAGTTGAGAGGTATGTTTATACCCATCTACACAAATTTGTAATGAACTGAGCCCCCATTCAGCATAAATAGAATGGGAAATTGAAAAATAAACTCCTTTGGTGGAACTACCAAATAAACAAACTCAAAATTAAGAGGGAAAAAAATAGCTGCTTTATATAAGAGATTTCCCACTTCCCATCATAAAAAGGTATTTAAACAGGACAACAAGGAACTTAATTAGACTAAGACAAGATTTGAAATAAAAGTAGCAACATACTCTAAGGACAGCTAAATGACCTTAATAAGAAATTTAAGGGCCTAAATCATGTTCTTATATGGGCATGCATATATATAAAATGATATGCAAATAACCATATATATATATATATATATATATATATATATATATATATATATATATACACATATACAGGTCACAGTAAGTTTGCTAAATGGCGTTTTGGTAGACAGATTAATTGACACAATTTGGTCAACTAAACAGATGGTCAACAGGTGTGTGGGACTGATAGTTTCCTTTTCCCTGGGGATTGTGTGATCTCAGAGTCAGAATATATAATGAGCAGAGATTGTGGAGGGGTGCTGGGGTCTTGCCCTTTTGCAAAAAATGATGCTTTCTTTGTGTTTTTTTAAGTTTTGGATGCACTGATATTAATTATTTGCATGTGTATAGTAGTGTGTCGACATGCATAATGTCAATTAGTTTGTTTTGACATTATGCACATTGTAATTCCACACACACACACACACACACACACACACACACACACACACACACACACACACACACACACACACACACACACACACACACACACACACACACAAACATGCATATGCTCTTTATCACTCCTACATTTTACTTAAGAAATGAGCAAATATTTCAGATCAAAATGTAATGTACTTGATCTATTACTTTGAGTCACTACTGAAATAAGATAAAACCGTTGAGGAGGCATAATTTTTCCATCTCTTCCAACTTTCTGGTTTAAAATCCCGTGTTTGTGCTTGTTTCCGACCTTTCTTGTAACTAGTCTAGTCCAGATACAGATTTGCTTTATCCAGGACTGTATGTAAGCTTCTGAGCCCCCAAACCTTTCTGTGTTGGAGGGAAGCCTTCTAGCCTATCAGTGGGAGTAGTAAGCACTAGGTAGCTATCTACCACAAGAGGACTGTTTTTTGTACCAGAAATTGTAGTTTATTGGCTGTTTGGGCAGTGTTTCCATCTATTTCAACATTTTGGATTAAAAGTCCACATTTGAGCTTGTTTCCTGCCTTTCTTGTGACTAGTCTAGTCCAGATACAGATTTGCTGTATCCAGGACTGTTTGTAAGTATCTGAATGGTGCCAAAACGTCTGCTCTTCGATTTTTCCCTTAAATCTGTTAGTTCTCTCCTCTCCTGCACTTTTACTACCTTAGTAATTTAGCACTTTACCAGACTTCTTGTAGAAATTATTGTAGCACACAAAAGTGCTACCAGCACTAAATGTTCTACAAAGAAACAGCTACTGTACTTATTATTAATGCCCCCCTTCAGGCATGTCTAAAGGTCAGTTCCCTGTGCTTTCTCCTATTAACCTGGTGAACTTGGGCATCCTGAGGCAATGCAGCAACTGCCTCATGTACATTGACAACCGTCTCCTCTTACCTCCCAACACTCAGACTTGTGAGAGAGATGCACTTATATATCCAAAATGGAAGCCCAGCACTCTCCAGCCAAGACTGGAATAGCTGGCCAGCAGGAGAAGGTCAACACTTGCACCACACCACATGGAACACATAGCCCTCCAGAACACACACCAGCACTGCCTTCACATAAAAACACAAACCACACACCCACCTTTGCAGAGGCTCAAAATCTACCCAAGAGACCTCCAAGGCAGAAACGCACTCAAACACCACAACACAACAATAATCCCGAGAAATATAAGTCTCCTAAACAGTGTGCCACTCGACCAAAGCCCCTAAGGCAAAACAGCATGCACAACACACTAGTCATAGGTGACTTGATAGTGAGGTACACTGATGTCCCACTCACTAGGTTGAATAAGGAGAAAGTAACAGTCAGCTGCCTGTCAGGTGCCAGGATCCATCACATAATGCATGCACTCAGGTCCCTCAACAACAGGTACAAATATGACTTTGTCATTGTACATGTGGATGTGAATGACCTGAGATGTACCTCCCTGGACTACATGAAAAGAGACATGGAGGAGCTCTTGGAGTATGTAGCCCAGGCGGGTATGGCCCTAGACCTGAACAGCCTCCTACCATCACCCAGAATGATACGACAGTACAAGCAGAAAATGATTGATTTCAACAATTGGATAAGTTTCTGGTGTCATTCTAAGGGGATCCAGTATATGTCTGTCTGGGATGACATGACTGACAGACCTCAATGCTTTGCCAGAGATGACCTGCATCTGTTACCCCTGGACTTCTGGATACTGGCCAAGGTTCTTGCCACCCCTATAGTGCTTTTTTTAGGTGGTGTACCACCGTAACAGCTACAAACAAATGTAATCTGAGGGTCATGCTGCTCAATGCTAGAAGTCTAAATCTCAAAATGCACTCACTCAAAGCACTCCTTAAAATGGAGAACATCAACATTTGTGCTGTATCAAAGACCTGGTTGAAGGAGCAGAAAGCACCCCTGCATTACCAGGCTATAACCCATTCCACACCTTCCGGCCTCAGAACTTGGACCGAAGCTCCAAAGGTGGTGGTATTTCCATATTCATAAAGGATGCACACACCTCCAGACTGGTAGCCCAACATAACGCATCAGAGATACTTCAGGTGCAGCTAACACTGGGTAAGACAGCGATTCAGGTCATAGCCTGCTATAGGTCCCCAGCCATGTCCCAAGACTCACACTCCACATTCTTAGGCACCCTAGGGAATATTAGGGTCCAATCTAACACTCTCATACTGGGTGATTTCAACTACTCCTCTGTTAACTGGGAAAACTACTCATGCACCAATACACTTACCCAACATTTCTTGGAATTCATTAATTCCAATGCCCTGGACCAGCTCATTCTTATCCCCACTAGAGCAACAGGAGCAATGTAGCAACATCCTTGACCTGGTCATTACTAACATGGGCAACCGTTGCTCAATACCAATAGTCAACTCCTCCCTGGTTAGATCCAACCACAAACTAATCACCTCGGAAATCCACATCCCTCCCACCCCTCCCCCCACAAAGGTAACCACCATAAAAAACTTCTCTAAAGCTAACTTTGGGCTTCTAAAAACAGAGATGGCTAACTTTATGGCACCCATGCAATTGGAGGATAGTTGCATGACTGCCGAATCATACACCAATGCACTGTATGAACATGTACACAAATGCATGGATCTTGCCATACCCAATAGAACCAAGACGCTCTCCTCCAAAAAAATGGAAGCCAAGCTGGCGGTCCCCTGCCATAGACAAACTCTACAACAGAAGGAGGAAACTGATGCGGAATAAGATGAAGTCCCAAGATTGGAAAAACTCCTTATCAGCCTCAACAAAAAGTTGAAATCCCTCACCCAGTCGTCTAAAACTAGCATTACCCAAATTTGCTCTGAGCTACTGCACAATGGCACCTCCTATACCAAGCCAACAGATATTGCAAATATACTGGCCGACAGATTCAGTGCCAACTTTACCTCTCTCTCTCCCACCAAAGGACCAATCACAATACCAATAGATTGCAAGGCACCCAGCATTACTGCTGCACAGGTTAAAACAGCATAGTCCAAGGCCAAGAATACAAATTATATGGGACCTGACAATATCCCTGGCTGTGTTCTACATGAACTACAGAGTGAATTGGCACCTCACCTGTGTGCCTTGTTCAGTCAGAGCTTCACCTCAGGCTTTGTCCCTACCAAATGGCGCATTGCTACAGTCATCCCTCTACATAAAGGAGGAATGACTACAGACCCTGGCAACTATCGTCCCATTAGCCTGATGAATCTGGTATGTAAAGCTATGAAATGCATCATCATGGACCTAATAAACAAGGATATATGGAATCTCCAAACTCTGGATCCAACACAGTTTGGTTTTATGAAAGATAGATCATGCCTGCTCAACCTGGTCGACTTCTTTGAGTCAGTCACCAGAGCTGTGGATGAAGGTAAGGTGGTTCATACAGCCTACCGTGATCTGGCCAAGGCCTTTAATACCATTCCTCACTCACGAATCATAGAAAAACTCACTAAGCTAGGCCTCAACCCTTATATTACTAGGTGGGTTGCAAACTGGCTCACAGATAGAACCCACAGTGTGAAAGTAGCTGACTCCAGGTCAGACTGCTGACCAGTCACGAGTGGAGTTCCCACATGGTTTGGTCCTGGTTCCTGTTTGGTATCTACTTCTCTGAAGTCCAGGCCAACACGAAGGGACTCTGGCTGACAAAGTTCGCAGACGATTGCAAGCTGGGAGCTATTATTAACTCCCCAAGTGATGCTGACATCCTACAGAAAGGCCTCACATAGACCAACAACTGGTGTCAGAACCATGGCCTTAAGCTCAATGCCAAAAAATGTGTTGTCATCCCCTTTGGGGAAAACTCGGTTCCCATGAATTACCACATTGATGGTAGTCCACTGAACACAGAAGGGGTTATAAGAGATCTGGGAACACAGGTTGATAGCAACCTCTCTTTTGACTACCACATTGCTACTGCTGTCAGAAAGTCCTTCTATGTGGCACATCTCATTACTAAGGGTTTTACACCCAGGAAGAAAGAGTTCATTGTTTCCCTCTACTCTTCCCTCATTAGGCCAATCATCGAGTATGATGCCCCATTTGGCATGTACCTCACTAGACACCTGCAACAACTGGAGAGGCCACAAACGTACCTCACAAAGAGGATCCTAGGCCTTAAACACTTGCCCCATAGGGACAAGCTCAAAAACTCCAACTATTATCTGTCTCATATCGCCTACTTAGAGGCAATCTCTGCTTGAGTTACAAAGCCATGTCTGACCCAGCTCTGTTAGAAATGATACATCTAAAGAAATCCCAATCCCTCCACACCACACACTCCAGAGACCTCAACCTCAAAACCACAATCAACAGAACGTACTGGAGGCACAGGTTCATAACCCAGAGACTGCCCATGCTATGGAATTGACTTCCCATACATGTCAAACAGAGCACCTCACTGGCCCTCTTTAAGAGAAATCTTGATGAGTGGATGGGAAATAGAAAATTCACCCCAGGGATTCACTCCAGTAGCTCTACTCGACAGAGGCACTGGGGACTAAGGTCAGGTGGCATGGTGCCAGTGTAATCCTATGGGCTAGGCTTGTAAAGGCTCCAGGGCCATTAGCCTAGTACATACCTATGAACCTATAATCATTGGCTTATTACTAAGCAATTTGACTCTGCAGTTTCATAAATAAATCAGTCATAGATGTATTCTGTAATTAAGTTGTTTCAAATGAAAATGTACTTCTGGAGCTTGCCATGGAGTACATACTCACTGAACTGAAATCCCTTTCAGTCATGTACTTATTTATTTATTGACATTTGTTTACCAGGAAAATTCAACTGGTTCATAAAAAACCCATTTTCAGCAGAAGCCTGGCAAGAAAAAGTCCAACAAGTAAACATACAATTAGAGTCATAAGTAGTCAACCAAACATAATACTGGGTGTAAAATGATTAGGAAATAAAGACTAAACACTAAAAAAAAAAAACAAACTACAACACTGGTATAATCAAAAGCAACAATTGAAAACAAGTGAAACATCATAAAAATTAAAACGATAGAAGTAGTATAACGAGATATATAAAGTTCAGTAATTTAGATGAAGAGCAAGAAAACAAGTACTGAAGTAAAAGTGAATGAAACTATGTTTAGAAGTAGTAAGAAATGAGTTAATAGATGTAGACGGTCTGATAGCTAATAAGAATTATACAGAAAGAGGAGGCACAGATGTTTTATAGGAACAAGAAAACGTCCTGTGAAGAGTAGTACAAAGGAGGTGAATTACTGCGGGTTTAATCTATGCAGGTGTGCAAGAGCAGTACAAATGAACTGACTTTCATGGAAAATGGAAAAACCACGACAACTGCTTCAAGACACCAGCAAACCACACCAAGCCTTGGAAGTATATCCTTTAATACACACCGACTAAGCGCTTTCACCAAATAATTGGCTTCTTCAGAGTCAGTGTTACAAAGAAAACACAAGCCTTTTATACATTAATCATAATGACATCACATGCTCATTCAATTAAATCAAATTGAACAATAATGATTATCCCTCTTGCTCTCAAACATTTTAACATATAAAATTCACATGCATACATATTAATCCTTAATATACATCCCCATTTATTTAAACATTCAACACCATAAACCAATTATATAATGCTAGCCCTAAATTTCAAAACTGGTTTTCATGTTGGGGTCATTATTATCAGAACAACTCACCACAGCTACAATTATTGCTTCACAATCACAAATATTTACTCACCCTAAGACCATACCTTCTTTTAATGCTTCAGATATACTTATTATGCAAAATGAGGATCCACAGTTTCTGTCACCACCTTTTAGCACACTTTGCTTGACAATACGCAGCGAGCTTCGAACTCTGCTGCTACTGCTGGCACCCAAATCCACTTAAAAGACAACTCTGATTCTGTCGCTAACTGTTAAAAAGTAAAGAGACAGAGGTACTAAATAGAAATATACATCTTTAAGGTGAAAAGGAAGTCTAGGACCAATCATCAGTACTAAAGCTGGAAACCTAGCAATTATGTAATATAAAGGCAAGCATTTGAAAGTATAACTCTCAACTGCTAGGATTTTGGCCTCAGCTATAACCTTGCATCTGGATTTACTGATGTTCCTCCTAAAATCAGACCTGTTTATAGGTGCATACTTTATTAAATAAATACATTAAACTTATAAAAATATTCTTTATATCTAAATACATATTGAATTTGTAACAGATTGTCAAAACTGTAAGCCATCTAATGGCAACTGATCAAGCACAACTTGTCAATCAGCAGTTGATCAAAAAAGGAGAAAAGAAAAGAGCAAAGCTTATTTTTTGCAGGGAGGTAAGCCCCTCTGCACACCACATACTACTTGCTAATTACATCTCCAACTCCAACATATCAGTACAGTGGCTAAAGTGCAAATTCCCCAGTCCCCACTACACTGAGATCTTGCACAAAACAGCATGTTCAATCAGCTGTGTTTTAATCAGTTGTGCTGGCAGTTTTCCAGGTTTGACAAGCTGCCATTTCACATCCTGAAAGTACCCTGCCTATTACATCTAGCACTTATATTGTGAAAAGTAATAAAGTTCTTCTATTTTTGACCCTCTGACATAATTTTTAAATGTCAGTGCTATGATTTTTAATGCTCAGATGTTGAGGTATGTTTGAAAATCAGCCATGATTTAGACTATTTTGTGCATGCTTACTATAAAGATACAGACTCCTGTATAGTGATGAAGTTGATGTGGGGATATAGATAAAAACATATCGTCAGAATGTGTACAGCTGAAGAATATAAATGAACAATACTCTGCATTTCAAGTCTGAATATGTTGCTGTGAATCAGGAACAGGTGTACCATTGAGGTTTCACCAAATAGAAATACAATGGCTCCTTCAGGTAGATTTGAATCTATAATCTTCTGACAAAGCAGCAGTGAATAGAGAACAAGAGAAGTATGCTTCAAAAGAGACTGAGGTCAATCTTCCATATCCATCTACACAGTGATCCTCCCTCCCGTCTAATGTAAATAAAAGTATACATATATCTCTATCTATATCTCTATCTATATCTCTATCTATCTATATATATATATATATATATATATATATATATATATATATATATATATATATGCACACACATGCACACACACACACACACACACACACACACACACACACACACACACACACACACACACACTCACACACAGAAATGCACAGATAGACTTACCTACTTCCTACACACACAAACACACACACACACACACACACACATATATATATTTATATATATATATATATATATATATATATATATATATATATATATATATATATATATATTTATATATATATATATATATATATATATATATATATATATATATATATATATATATATATATATATATCTATATATGGGTCTACCTGATAACACCAACAACGAAATAACCAACACGAAAAAAACAACATAAAAAGAAAGTTCAAAAACAGGAAACTTCACATGACCGACAAACCAAAATCCCGACAATCAACAAAACAAATACCTTTCCCGAAAAACACACACACAACACAAGCACACCAAAAATCTTACATACCCACACTAAACCTTACATGCACAACTATCTATGCACTAACCTTAACCCATACCCTAACCCTAAGGTCCGTCATTATCGCACACTTACCTTACCCGCATCCTAACCCTAACTCACTTAATCCACCCCAACCCTTAACTCTGTCACTGTCGCACAATTACCTTACCCGCACCCTAACCCTAACTCACTTAACCTGCCCATAAACCTAAAGTACATCACTATTGCACACTTTCCTGATCTGCACCCTACCCTAAGTTCTGTCCCTATCGCACACTTACCTTAACATGTCGGTGTTCTCAGCATTGGGATTCTCAACTGTCGGTCTTCTCCACTGTCGATCATCCGGTGTCGGTGTTCTTGTCATGGGCGTTGTGCACACACACACACACACACACACACACACACACACACACACACACACACACACACACACACACACACACACACACACACACACACACACACACACACACACACACACACACACACACACACATATATATATATATATATATATATATATATATATATATATATATATATATATATATATATATATCTATATATATCTCTATATATCTCTCTATATATATATATATATATATATATATCTATTTCAGATGATCGAGTTTTCAGAAACTTAAAATCCATATGGATGAAACCATATGATCAAGTTTCCAAAAACTTGAACATCAAAAAAACAAAAGACTAACAAAATCTACTTTGTTATGTTTATCCAGGGGGTAGCCCCCACACCTCATGTTGGAACCTGAAAATGATGTATATCAGCTCCAGACTGCACTACATTGAGGAAAACAGTAAATTTCCCAATCCTTGCTGTACCACAATTTCCATTCAAAAGCTTAGAGCTTTCTTGAAATTCCATCATATCATCTCGCCGATATGAATTTCGAGTTTCTGAAAACTCCATTAACTGATCTCTCTCTCTCTCTCTCTCTATATATATATATATATATATATATATATATATATATAGATATAGATATAGATATATATTGTCTACTTCAGTTAGTCAACTGCTCTAAGTTTTGAACCCTGTTTGTCAAAGTCTTCATCTGTCGAACATTTGTTTCAGTGACATTTTTCCCACAATAAATAACCAGTGGGTCATTATCGGGAGTTTTTCTTTTCCCAACTGTAGTGCAATCTCGGAGTTGATATATTTAGTTAGAGTGGGGTGTGTGGATGGTGCAGACCTCCACCAGGGTGGGTTTTAAAAATGCTGTTTTTGTTGCGGTTGGTAGCTTGGCTAACCTTTAACGTACTTTACTTTTACTTACCGTGGGAAAGTGTTTCACTGAAATCATTCAATGGATTACGTTTTGACAAATAGGGTTCAACAAAGAGGCATTCGACATTTAGAGCATTCAACGATGTGATAGCGACCTATATGTGTATAGATATATATATATATATATATATATATATATATATATATATATATATATATATATATATATATATTTATATATATACACATGTACATATATATATATACATATATATATATATATATATATATATATACATATATATATATATATATATATATATAGATAGATACACACACACACACACACACACACACACACACACACACACACACACACACACACACACACACACACAGAGGCACACACATGCACAAACACACATGTGAAAACTAATTATAAAGAAATGATATTGGCATTCAAATTATTAATATAGACCATTGTCAAAACTTCTTATGTAAGATCCGTTTCATAGATCATTTTGCAGTCATTAAAAATAAGAGAGCAGGATTTAAGCTAGTATTGCTTATTTAAACCATGATTTATTAATACTATATTATAATGGGTTATATTAAGAATTATGTTGTGTTCCAAACATCTGTCATGGGGAAGGTCTGCTGGTGGGCTTACATTGTTCTTTAATGTGATGCTTACACAGGAAGGAGGTGAAAGGTCTCTTGATCTGTCTAGCTTCATGCTTGGATATGCTGCAGTTATCCCTCAATACCCATAACATTGACAAATACTCACTGATGCAGTAAAATTGAATGAACTGAAGCAAGTAGTGCTAGGTTTTAAATTTGGTGCACTCTAAAGGTTTGGATCATATTGTAACAAATATTAATATTTGTTATGTAAGTGTATTAACTGGAGCCTTTCTCCCTGGGCCTCCGCTGAAAAAGGACATGTGTCCAGACAGACTTTCCCGGTAGCCAATGTAAAATAAATAAATAAATAAAAATAAAATCTGTACACATAGGGGGCATACATTGATCGTCATTTACACTGTCAAGTGGACCTTGTTTGTGCTAAGTTCTACATCCATGTACTGAGACCTGCATCATTACGCCAATACATGCCATTGTAATTCCAAAATATTCTTTGTGAATGAACCTATTAATTATGTTGGGTGTGACCGGACCACTGTGACCTTCACATTCTTTGCAAGGTTTACATTTTGTGAACATTTCCCCAGGTATGTGACTGAACTATTCTTTAATTTGAAGCTATAGTTCACTTATTCATTTATCATTTTACTAGATGTCTTATACAACTGGCTCACTGACAGAACATATACAGTCTAAACTAGCGATTCAACCTCTACCAAAAGACCAGTTACCAGTGATGTACAACAAGGATCTATGCTGGGCCCACAACTGTTTTGAATCTATTTCATAGAAGTCCAGGTGAAAATAGATAGCCTGTGGCTTAACAAGTTCATCTATGACTGCAAACTGGGTGCAATCACTGAATCCCCCAATGATGTTGACATATTACAAAAAGGGCTTACACAGGCAAATGATTGGTGCCAAAGCCAGAAGTCCCTGCAAGTTGCAATATTAACATTACCCCCCTTTGCTTAAACACTGTGGTGAGAGATTTGGGAACACAGGTTGATAGCAACCTTTACTTTGATTACCTTGTGTCCACAGTGGTAAGGAAGGCCTTCTATGTTACACATCTCATAAGTAAGGGCATTGCATCCAGAGTTAAAGATGTCATAACTCCCCTGTATTCATCCCTCAACAGACCACTAACAGAGTACAATGCTGCCTTCTGTATGTACCTCATCAGACACCTGCAGCAGCTGGAGAGACCTCACAGGTTTCTCACCAAGAAAAGTCCAGGCCTTCAATACATGACCTACATGGACAGACTTAAGGCACTATCACTGTACTCTGCATCTTATAGGCTGATGAGAGGCGACTTGTGCCTGGCCTACAGAGCAGGCTTGGACCCTGCACTAATGGAAGTCCTGCACATCTGCAAGTCAAATGGGACAAGATTCACTCACTCGAGGGATATTAATCTAGCCTGCGACATTAACAGGACATGTTGGCAAGACAGAAATGTCTCCCAGAGATTGCCAGTCTTCTGGAACACACTCTCAAGTCACATAAAACAAAGCTCCTCAATTACCCTATTTAAGCATAACTTAGAAAACTAAATGGGCGACTTTAAATTTACCCTGGGGCTGTCACCTATGTCCCTCCTAGATAAGGGTAGTCGGTGCTGATCATAGACTTATGCTGGAAATAAAGACCACACAACTTGGTCAGTAAAGAAACAAGATTATAACATGGCTAGGCTTATAAAGGCCCTAGGACCAATAGCCTAGTAACTTTCTAAGAACCTATGAACCTATTTAGTCTAACGTGTATGGTTGCATTCACTTAAATAAGACTGCATTTTTTGAGCATGTGTATGCACATTTTGCATGAAAGTATGCATTGCCACTGAGAAGCATAGGTGTTAGTGGTGGTGGCAGTCTTTGCATCTACACTTATGAATTCTGTAGATGGGTGTACAACATACCCATAGTGAGAATTTTGCAATTAATAACAAAATAATAAGTGATGTCATTTGTGAATACAGTGGTAATCTGCTGGGCTGACATCATGATACAGTATAGCGGAACCGTGCCTGAGAGGACATAGCCAATAGTGTCAACCCCACAAGTGCCATTGTTGGAATACACCCATGATCATTTCTGCTGCCTTACACATAAAGCGATAAAGAAGTCAGCAGGATGTCACTGAAGGTGACCCAGTGAAACCAGCCCCAACTGAGACCCAGGGGTTGCTAGCATCCCACCACATTTACTGTTGACATTGTCATATTCAAGGGGGGTGGCAGTGAAGTTGGCATTCCTAGATATACACGTATGTCATGTTTTAATTATCATTACTTAAAACAGCTTAATAAGTAAGGTAGTCCTTATTCTCATGAGTTGTATGTCATGTTTTCCTATCACATGACACATTTGAGGCATCATCAGATGATGACATGCCAAGTAAGTATTCATATAAGTCAAATCATCCTACATATATTTCCAAGGCTGGCTTGGTGCTTCACAGGGTTACTGAAACAAAGACAGGATATGAATAACATTGTAGTGCTGAACAGTGTACAGTTTCACTTCATGTTCACAGTGTTTTTACATATTTGTTCTTATGTGCACATGTATAACGTGTCTGTACTTCTATCTGCCATTTCAGCTTGTCCACTTCCTGGATCTGCACAGATGTCTTCTTCTGACCCTGCAATGGTGTGCAGTAGAAGATAAGTTCAGAAGAGCTACTGATGCATTAGACACTGCACTTGGGGTTACTTTGTCTGGTCCGACTGGCGACAGTCCATTCACCTAAGATACGTCCTACAGCCCCCAAGAATAATGAACCCATACAGTCTGCTAGTAGTGGAGCATGAATTAGTGGTCATGATGATAACGTTGGGTAACCATCCCATACGATTCACATGTACTGCACACAGGGCAGAATGGACAAACTGTAGAATTTTGAATAGGTGATAATTTTAACACACATCCCTTTTTACAGGCTGAATAATGCAATTTAGGGGATACTAAATAAAAAAAACTTTATTTGCAGAATTTACCATAATATTGTGCATACCAATAAATAAAAGCAACTGTGTAAATGAATACAGAACTGATTGGCAAAACGGTTGCAAATTCTATTGTCAGGACTTTCAACATTATGTCAACAAAAATATGCATAATATAGAAAGTATTAATATTCAGTATACTTCCTGAGTCACAGCAAAAATGAACTATATCTGCTTTCTGAACTGGTAAATTATATCATCACTAATTAAGTCTACCAGGAGATGAGACTTTAAAAAGCTGCAGTAAGAAGCCTTTCCTTTTGTGACTGGTTTTGGCTGCCCTGCCATGGAGGAACTCTTTACATATCATCAGTTGCTTCTCTGTATCTGCAAAGAACTGTTTTGCAATTTTGCCTACTGTGATGTATTGTGGCTGTGTATTTATTTTAATATTTTTTAAATCCAGTTGGCTTTAGGCCATCACACATAGTTTCTGATTTAATTCTTATCTGGTTTTGGTAATCTGCTCTTGTTGCAGTTGGATTATTAAACTATATATTTCAGACATAGAAAAGGCATTTATATAATGAGCATGTCAAGCAGACCTCCTGCATGACCCTGTTTAAGCACAACTTGGATGACTGGATGGGAAACTGTAAATTTCTGCTGGGAATTGCCCCAGCTTCTCTCCTGGACATGGGTAGTCATTGCTAGAAAAACCTTGGAAATAGACAATATCTCTCAACTAGTATTATATTGGAATTTCATGGCTAGGCTTGTAGAGCCCCTCGGGTCAGTAGCCTAGTAACATACTATGAACATATGAACCTATATACAAAACAATACAGGAGAAAATCTTAAGGACAAAGGCAGCAATATTTCAGTAAGAAGATGCCTGTGATGATAGGAGATACTGCCAGCCATGCCAGAAGTAGGGCAGTGGATGTATGACTTGTGCCAGCACAGCTCGCTGAAATTTTGTAAATAATTATATGCCATTTGTATATCAAACTGATTTGTACAGATGATTGTGCTGAAAATTTATTTTTGAGTGAGGTTTGCTTGTGTTAAAATGTATCAACAGTGCACCCTGCTGGAATGAAAAGAAATGTACATGTATTATTGTAACTGAATTAAATGTATATGTTTTAATAGAGGATACTGAGACAGCAGAGGTTAACCAGCTAGCTTAATTTAAGAAAAATAAGGGAAATGTAAATGAGCTGTTAAACTATTACAACTCCACCCCACAGTGCTGAAAAGGACCAGAGATGGTGGGTCTGGAAGAAGCCTCTGTTCATTAGCTCAGTAAAAAGAGGGGAATCCCCAGGCACTGCTATAAATATTTAGATGTATATTGTACCTGTCTATTCTAAATTCCTGTCTCAGCTTCAAAGGGGGATACTGTGAGAACCTATATTAATGATGGCACTCTGCCAAGGGAGAGCATAGGAACAGAGTTATTGAATTGATGTAGAGAGAAGTGTAGTGGCTACATATGGTTTTGGATGGCCTGTACTACTCCCCACTACTGCTGAAACACTGTGAAGTGGGTCAAATGTGTAATATTTTATTTACATTTTTTCTTCCATTTTTTACATGTTTGCATGGTGCAGTGTGGAGCATAGCAATGCCAAGCTGTGCTCACATATAGACAGTTGACACCTGCCAGACATCTAAAAATAGAAACCGGATGTCACTAATTAATTAAATAAGCATGTTTGCACAGTGTGCAGTGGTACTTAGCAATGCTAACAGGTAGCCCAGTAGTATATGTCAAGGTATACTAGTCCTTGTAATATCCAAGTAGCTAAATGGGTAAAGATACAGCCTAATGTTTACTAGGTCCTGGGTACGAGTTCGTAACAATAATAAGATGTGTATAATTTAATTTATTATATATGTTTAATTTTAAAAACAAGTTTTTGAAATATGGCACTGCTGTGCTGGGCTGAGCACTGCTTAAATATGCTAATGGCTGCTTTTATTTGCCCAGTGCTAATCTTAGCTAAAACTTCGGCTGTGGGAGTTTTTGTACTGTTGCATGATGCTAAGGAATGCAGTGCTTTCTTGAATGTTGTTCAATGATGTGTAAGGGCAGGAAAACAGCCTATATTAAGTGCAATAGGTGGGAATTATGTGTCATTCTTTGTAGTCTAATCAACTGTGGCTAGTGGCTATGGCAGGTGGTGTTGGTGAAGGTGTGTGCCTTTGGACACAGAGATGGGTTGTTCAGGAGTTCAGGGTCTTTGTTGGATTCCTGGTGAAAAATCATGAACCCAGGCTGCTGCAGAGTGGTTTCCAGGGCTTGGAGTGTAAGGAGGAGGCCTGGGACCAGTTGGTCAGGGAACTCACCATTGTTACTAGTATCTCCCACACAGGTGAGGAGTGTCGTCACCATTCTGATGACCTGAAGAGGAGAAAGAGGGGAACCTTGGACACCTGGGACCAAGAAGCTAGAGCCAGGAATGCTCCACAGATATGTAAGTATGTTTTCATCGTTTTTCCAATATGCAAGCTGAATGTCTGCAAAACTGGTATGCATAATGGTGTACTTCTCTCCTAGCAGCTGCAGCTGAGAGGGCTCGCAATGTCGAGTCCCATGCCAGGTGCCTGACCAGGTTGCACCATGAGTGTGGTATATACAGATTTGTTATGCTAACTGTAGTGCAATAGGCAAGAAAGATTAAAGCATGTACTGCAATAAAGTATACATCATAAAAACGGTAGTGCAATAAATGGGCAAGTAGAGCTGTAGTGCAATAAATGAACAATAACAACTGTATTGCAATAAACAATAAACAATACCAATAACAGTAAGCAAAATGGTGTACAGCAGGATTGTGTTGTCATAACCATTGCAGTAGAGCTGTATGCATTACTTGCCTATGGTAAGGTTGCTGCAGTCAAGTGTAACACTGTAATAGCTGTAGAATGCAAAAGTAATGGCTTGCAAACTGTATTGTTTAACTCATAGTACAGTCAAAGGTTGTCTCTAGGCCAATGTCAGTCACATAATGCTCTCTGTTCTTTCCACTACAAGTAAAAAACGTATATGGCTGAGGTGGCCTAGTCTATGGGCAGATATTGTATGGACTTCACAGACATTTATCAGCAATACCAATAAAATGTTAAGCAGCATTGTTAAGTCCTACAGAAATCTGTTTTAATAAATGCATTATGGCTATATTCCATGCATGTGTGTTCTACTGTCACTGCAGTGAAGTATACCACTTTAATAGTTCTAGAATGTAAAATAAATTCAGTCACATAATGCTGTTTTTTTCTCCCATTCCAGGAAAAAATGGTGTATGGTATATGGTTGAGGTAGCCCATTTTATGAGCAGATAAGATTGTGCTAACATTTTTCAGGCAGTTATCAGCAATACAAATAAAGTTAAATGTTTTGCAGATGTTCCCTGTAGTTACAGTTTTGTGTTCTATTTCCATGCTTGCCAACTAAGGCATGACAGATGTTTAGATTATGTACTGTACACAAACATGCCTCTCAAGTGTCACAGTTTCATGTAGTGTAATTAAAACTGCCTAATCCATCTGTCACATAATTAACAGAAAAATGATTACTTGGAATGCAATGTATTACCAAATCTGCTTACAGAAAATCTTGGTAGTTATAGAAGTCCACATTATGTGAAAATGTTCTATGTAGTAGTGTACCTGCATTTGTTATTGCCTGGCCTATACAGACCCATGCTAACAGCTTGAGAGGTATGTATGTGCTACATCAGTTATAGGAGAATTGTAGTCACTGTACTCAGAACTGACACTACAAGCCGGTTGAGTATATAGTATCAGTGTTGTCAGGGATATAGTCTGCATTGTCAGTAATGGATTGTTTGTCTCTCTCTCTCTCTCTCTCCCCACTCCTCATCTTCATGTATTTATTATTGTTATTTATTATTATGATTTAATATTAACATATGTTGTTAAACTAACTACATTTTTCCGAAATATGATGTAATATTGTTATGTGTTATTATGACTCACAATTAACATACTTTGTTAAACTAACTGTTTTGCTGCCTTTTTCATTTACTTCTTACTGGCATGCTGTTACCATACTGACTGTTATGTTATTTACTGTTATGTTGCACATATTATACATTAATATGTATAAGGATGAATGAAAATGGTGTTCCATTCTGTCAATGCTAGCAATGGTTTGGTTATTACTAACCTTGACATATTGCTATACCTTATTCACCATAGCATGTCAAGGGAGGCAGGTTTTGGCTGATCCCCCTACCTTGCCACAACTGGCAGTGGCACCGGGTCTCAGCACATCTGGGACTCAGACCGATTGTGCCCCCTCTACTGCCCCTGCACTACCTGCTGGGTCCGGCAGGGAGTGGTGGTGCAGGGGGTGTTGTCACCCGGGATGAGCTGCCGGTCTTGGTGCACAGGATACTCTACTGTGGGTTTGACAGCCACCTGCACCAGATTGAGGGTATGTTGGCCAACCTGGTGGGGCAGTCTTGCCTTGGTACCCAACCTCCAGCACTGCCACATTCAGGGCAGTGAAGGAGCAGTGCCGACAGTCCCATGGGTGAGGATGTGAGTCATGCTGCTGCTGTTTGGAGGCACATGGGACTTGGATTTCAAAACACCCCCTATCCAAGGTGTTCACCCCCCTCATATGTCACACACCACCCCTGTCTGCTGTGTTATCTGTCTTGTCTGTCTGCAAATGCATCCTCACCTACCCAACTTACCTCCCCTACGTGTATCTATGTCCCTTTCCCAACATTCCACTCTCAACTTTAAAAAAATGGGCACCCATGACCACTGGACACATGTAATTTGGTACAATTGACTTGATAATGCACTTATGTTATCCTCACCCATATCTCTCTGGGTGACAGTTTAAATTCAGCAAAACATCTGTTAAAGTGCACAGTTGTTGCTGTACAAGAAATGGATAGCTATGGTTCTTTCCTACACCCTTCCTGCACATCCCTACCTGCCTTTCACTGTTTTTCCCCCTGCTTGCATCCCATTTCACCACTTTCCTATCTCCCTATTTTTCTTTACTATACATTGTTTTAGTGAGTCAGCTTCGCTAAGCTCAGTTAAACAGAACTATATTGACTATATGTGTTTTTAAACTTGTAATACACACTTACAAAATAAACACATGTCCCATATTTCAGACCCAAGACCATTGCACCTGCAAACCACTGCATTAACCTGTCATGTCACACAACTCTTACTTAAAACAGGTGGTTTAAAGAAAATATAGTAATTGCCAGCTACAGTCAGTAAGAGTGTTTCAGCAAAGCTGCGGGCCATGCCATGTCATGTAAACTTGATTAAAATGTAACTAAATATAAAAGATTAAAAATGGGAATGTACCTTGGACTCTGGTGCAATAGTACACCACTAGAAAGCCAAAGGCATAATAATGGATGTAAGTGGGCCTGTGATAATAGGTAAATGTGCCCTTCAGCAGCGACATGCAGAAAGACACCTGTTAAGGCATTAATGGCAAAATACATGTTCAACTAGGACCCTGGTGCACACATAAATCCATATAAAGCTGTGCACATACTGATGGATGTAGAACATTTATGTCACAGCCTGTATGTGTGCGCATATATCTTGCAAATACACCTGCAGCAGCAGTGACTCAATAGCACAGTCTGTTAATCACCTTGTAAACAGTACATTTTGCCACACACAGTCCTGGGTTCAAATCCAGTGGTGTGTAGAGGTGAATTTACAGTATTGTGAAGGCAGCAATTAATGACTGAGTCATGGACTCTTTATCCACACAATGCATTTCAAATGAGATGTCTGCTTTTCACTGGTGGAGGTCACAGGCCTGCAGGTAGGAACACACTTCACATATCCCTATAGAAAAACTATATGTGTATAAAGTGTCACATCATGCATTAATATGCATTCACACAGAATGTCAATGCAGGTACTGCAAATAAGGGCCACTTATATCAGAGTGCACCACACAATCCTTACAAAGTCACTGTGCAGATTATCACAGCTGCACAGCTACCATACACATTGGAAGTCCCGGCTTGTAACAAGTCTGCCATCATACATGTTGCAAATTACTACCAGGCTGTAACACGTGGCCCAGCAGTTCCTCAAATGGTGGACATATTCTTATATTTATACCCTGTCTTACCCAAGGACACACCAAACATGTTGCCTAGTTCTCAGTTAGTGATACAGTTGCCTAACATACTTACCGTAAACACGTCTTATTTGGAGTGGAAAGGGTAGCCTCACTCTGGCTGTGCCTCTATAACAAGGCTGACACAGCTCCCATAGTTACTCCTACAGGTTTTTGCCCTAAAAAGTGTTCACACTCTCTGCCTGTGTCTTTTGGGAGCAACAGCAGCTGCAGCCTGTAGCACACACATCTCTATGGTAAGGTTTCTGCTACAAACCTACCCTCTGTGACAATGTAGTCTCCTCAACTCAGTAATGTCCAGCACAACATATCAGAAAGGGGCCCTATTCTACATGAATGCCTTATATATTGTACAGTGGTTGCATGTCATTGGCTGATGATAGTGCAAAACAGCTGTGTTAGCTGCAATTAGCATTTCAGACCCACAGATTTGTTTAGAGGCAATCACCTGCTGATGAAAAGCATGTCTAAAAGGCAAGCAGCTGGCTATAGGGAACCAGTCTGTATGAGACCTTCCTCACACAGAGCACACCTTTGTAAAAACTTTACTATCACTGCATATCAGCAGAGGAGTACTGCACTCCATCAGGTATGTAATTGATTTTGTGCACTACAGGATGCAGATGGGTGAACAGCTGTATGCGGAATAAGGAAAGCAGCATTAAGCCTGTCATAAACCTGTGATAATGACATGTCATTGATCTCCTGCTGTCTTACACATACACAGGATAAACAATACATCAAGGGTGCATTGTCTGTTGTCATTGTGCCACACTGGTCTTGTTGGACTATCCCTTTATAGTGGTTGTAATAGCACACTGCTAATTGTGTGACACTGTTCCTATGACATATTATCGGGGTGTTGCCTGTAGGGGACACACCACAGTAGACCTGATTGTTGGGTGTATGATTATACACCAGTATCTGTCATGACACACATGGGAATACCTGACTATTGCTACTATCTCTGTTACATCCACACACTTAGTATGTTTAAACACTGTAGAGTATGACATGTGTGAGCAAGCAGTGGATAGTGTCAGACATTTTGTCCTTGCTGTAGCTCTACATAGTGTACTTCCATGCATGTGATCCTGTAATGTGTTCCCCTTTTGTTGTCTTTCAGGAATCATGTATCATAGATTCCATGTACCCTTCTCTGATGCTGAAAATCAAATATACTGCAAGGACTAAGGCAACATCATCACATCCTACTGTCCAAGGGGAGGCAAAACAGGGAACAGTAGGCTGCACTTTGGGAAGACCTTGTCTGTGATGTAAATGGCATGGCCCATCAGGGCAGGACATATGAGCAGGTCTGACACCGTGCAAAGGACATTATCAGTGCTGCACTATGAAGGGTAGCAGATGTAGCCAGGTATAGTGCCAACACCGGTGGAGAGCCTGCAGTGGAACAACCACTCATGGCCACTGAGGAATTCCTGGTGAACCTAGGCACACACAACAGCTCCCAGACATCCATCACACTATACATCATGGAGGTGGTTGCCACAGTTTCCACAGCAGAGTAGTGTGCAGGTAGGCTTACTGTGATCAGCATTGTAATACTGTAGCAGTCAGTGTGTCAGGCTGTACATACTTTTATGTGGGTGTCAGGTCTTAGTTCTTTGGGGGAGGATTTTACCTCTGTAGTACTCTCATACTCAGAATGTGGCCAATACAACAAGTAACACAGTAGGTACTGTAAATGAGAGATATATGGATGTTTTACCTTGTCATGGTGCAACATGTGTTTGTACTGATATTACCTCACCCTCAACTTTTTACAGGTCCTTCAGGTATTGTCCAAGGCCATGGTCCTTCTCCTGGTAAGCATGACACTGTTTTGTTAAGGAAAATGTATATTCTATTAAAGTTAAGGGCCAGAATAATGCCCTATTTAAACATAATGTCATGTGTAAACAGGGTAGAATGTTTTTTATTTTCCATTCTGGAACAGGTACATAAGGATCTTAGAGGGGGTAATCACAGGAGTGTAGATGAACAAATAGAAACACTCTGGCAGTGACAGTTAAGAAAAGATAAGCCTTCTGGTTTAAATGAGGCATTTACTTTAAAATGTCTTTTAAAACAAGAAAGGTTGAAAAGACATTAAATTAGACAGTGAAACGTATTTCAATATATTTGTTAAGACAGGTGTACTGGGATTTATGTGTTGTTTTATCAAGTATAGTGTCATATTGCTTAATTAAAAGTAAATTGTACTGGTCATGTTTTACTTGATTTACCTGAAGTGATTGTTATAAAGGTCTTGAGTTCAATGTGTATTTTGTTCTGATGAAGTCTATTTTGGACAAAAGTGGAGAGGGAAAATTTGACTGCTTATCCAGTTGTGGGTCATTGTTATTATGAGCATTGGTGGATTTTTCATACACAATAGTGCAGGTATTTATGTACCAATTTTTTCTTTCTTATCACAGATGACCAGTGGGGTTTGATCTCCATCCCCTACACAACCTGATGGCAGTGTCTCTTCAGACTCTGATGATGATGGTGGCAACAGTAAGGCACAGGTGAGGGTGTTGGGGGCTGAATCTGTCCCAGAGGTAGACATCCCTCTTCTGCCTCCATTGTCACTGCACACAGTCAGTATGCCCACACATACCCAGTCCCTGGAGGCCACAGATATTGGACAGTTAGAAGTTGGGGACATTGGACAGGAAAGTGTGGCAACTATGCCTCTAGTCGGTGTAGACACTGTCCATAGCCAGACAGCTCGCAAGGTCCCACACAGGCGCATTGACAGGGGTGCTTGTAGGAGATCTGCTGTCCATCTACCACCTATTGTAGGTGTCACATCTTGGGTCACTTGCTGCATGTTTCTGGCTGTCATAGAGGCACAGGCATGTTCTGAATGGAACACCAGACATATGCTTAGGGTTGTGGATGCAGCACAGTCTGACAGACACAACTGCCTCCACCACATTAGGGACACCCTGGATCAGTTATCTGATGCAGTGGACAGAAGGTGGGCTAAGACAGTGTACATCTTGGACCGCACATTATCTGTGCATGAATGTGTGGTTGGAGTTGAGCACTGGGCTCATGGACGTAGGTCAGCAACTGTCATCTCCTGAGAGTCCACGTGGCCATGCACAATCACACTCTTTTAGTGGCAGTACATCCAGCACTACAGAGAAGTGTGTGCTATCCACACCACAATGTGGCAGGCCATGGGCTTGTGGTCCTTAGCATTCCTGTGGGGGACATGGTCCAAGCAGACAGCAGTCACAATCAGGTGCTAGTACCGCTTCTGATGTTGGGCATGGAGGTGCCATTGCAACTCCTGGCAGAGCAGGTTCCTGTGTTCGGGGCTGGAGATGGCGAACTGTCAACTCTACCATGTATGGTCCAAAGCTGTCCAACATACATACATGTAGGCTTAGCACTGAGCTTGAGTGTGTACATGCACATGCTCACACACCATTGTCAAATGCAAGTAACCTACAGACACACATGGCACCTTTCTGTGGTCCATCTTACCTCCTTCCCTTCCTGACTCACACACATGCTGTCAACAGTTTGGGTCAGCCTATGCCTCCTGCACCCACACACAACACCCTGTGTAAGTGATGATACCTGTGCCACATCCCTGTCATCCTCACAATGGATGTAGGGTAATGAAGATATGTGTCTGATGCACAGGGTGACTATATTAGTTAATATGTACTTGTGTAATGCAGTGCTGTTTTGCCATGCCACTTGTAGTGGTTAATGACAAATACTGTATGCTGGCATTTGTCACAAATACTCCACATACTTTTGTGTACCTTATGTTGTATGATGTTGTAATGGCTGTATAGTTACACGGTGACAGGTGTGTCATGGACCTGTTTCTGTTTCTGTTTCAGGAGTCTGTTGGGGTAACCTATGGATACACAGTGGTATTACAGCAGCACAGGATGGCATGTTAGCACAGCATAAATATGTCTTCAGCAAGGTACAGCACTATAAGTGTATGACTCCAAAGGTTCATATATGTGTAACAGTTTAGCAAGGACAATGGTGGCATTCAGCGTACTTGTGCATCCCTAATCTGTGAACAGGTCTACTACCCCTGGTAAGTGTCACTAGAGTTTTGGGAACTCATGAATCTACAAGCTGTGGTGATGGAGATGACCCACCTAAAAATATCATGTGCCCAGTACAGACAGTTGCCTGATACCCATCATGATTGTCGTGTTCTGCATCCCATTTTGTAACCTGCACATGCTGTGTCACAGCAGATGTGTACTTCACATGCATGGGGAGCCTGTTTCATATATGGCATACTGTCCGTGTTACATACCTGTCTATCCAGCATGTACTATGTATACCACAATGATGTTGTAGGCATGTAGAACAGGTGAGACATGTGTCAGTCCTGTCATGGATATGCAGGAGGTACACAGTGGGATCTGACACCTCCCTGTATGCAGCCAGACAAATCCTCTCCACAGCATTTAGGGGACAGACTACACATGTATCTTCATGACCCGGACTCCATAGGACATATCAGCCATGCTGTGTATTGTTGTACCATGGAACCTGTGACCTGTATGGCTGCTTCAAGTTGCACAATATGCCTGTGTAGTGACATAGCAAGGATGCCATTGTACACAATGATAGCTGCGATGACTGCCACATTCAGTATAGCAGTGATTTACATCCCAAACCTGTTGGTATATGGTGTACAACAGTGAATGCATCCCCACATCTTTCCAACCAGTGAGAGACAAAGGCTACATTACTCTCTGCGTCCATAACTCCATGTGTATTGGCTCATCTGTGTGCGGTGTGCGGACACTACAGTATTTTGCAGGGATGGATGATGTCCCACAGCATAGCATTGTGCAGTCATTGGCAGTTAGTCTTTGTCAATGGCTCAAAGTACAACTGACTGTGTCTTAAGCCATCCTAGATAACTGCTTGATTCTGTGTGGGAGTCTGCGACAGCTCCCAATATGTAATCACCTGCTAATGTACTCAGAGGTCACTGACAGTGGCTGTGACTGGAGAGAGGGAATAGATAAATGGGATGCACCAATAATGGAGGATGGTGAACCCCACTAGTGACTGGTGTCATTGCAGCGCAGGTCTGCACCTGCTATCTTTCCAGAATATGACTGTCAGACACCTGCCTATCCACCAGCTGACATAACACACTGTACATGATGTACACAGTTTCCAGCAAGGTCTGCTGTCCTAATATTGTCATCCACCTTGTCAAACCATGGTTGGTGGAGTGAGACATATGTCTGACATCCATTGCATAGTGTAACCATCAATGGGCTCCACCAGTTACGTTCAGTATGCATGATCTGCCCCTGAGCAAAAGTAACAGTGTTTGGTCCAGTGTCACTAGGTGTATGATAGTGTCAGTGCTCTATTCCATGCTAACTGCTATCATAGCATTTCAGGTGACATGACTCAGAGATCTGGAGGCACGGCTTGGCACTACCTGCTCATTGTACTTTGTGCAAATAAGTGTTTCAAGAAGCCACGGTGGTGCAGCGGTAGCATTGTCGCCTCACAGCAAGAGGTTCTCCCATTTGTCGGCTGGAGCAGCTTCTGTGTGGAGTCTGCATGTCCTCCCCATGGTCGAGTTGCATTTGAAAGACATGTGTAAAAGGGAGTGCCTTCGTTGAAGGTTGGGCATCGAGATGGCACTTCGGCACCATAAAAATCTACTGCCAATCATTAGCGGACCGGAGTTCTGCTGCAACAACCCCTAACTGGGAAAAGCCGAAAGAAGAAGAACAACAACAATTACTTCCAGCATGTTGCAGGAAGAGGGTCATGCAAGGTGCCTGTACAGAGCACAGACAAACATGTTAGGGAAGTGTAATATGTACACACTGTGTTGCTTAGTCATGCTGTGGATCACTTGCCCAAAGGATGGTCCAGGTCCTTATCTACAATGCCCTGCAGCAGTGCCGTGACATCGCCACATGGGGACCCAATGTAGTGCATCATTTGTTTACCAATATGGGTGACCAGTACAGTTCCCCCAGTGTGAGATCCTCCCTGTTGGGATCTGGCTATAGATCTGTCTCCTTAGAACTACCGGCATGTACCCTCCCCTGCAGATAATGCAGATATATTTGTCAAGACAGCCATTTATTACCTCCTGTGGGATGGTTGACATAATGTGACTGCAACTCCCCCTTCAGATTGGACAGGCAAGCATGCAAAGTTCTACACCCATGCATTATGTCAGCAGCATTAAAACAGCATGAACTCAGCTGTATGTGACAGGAGGGACACAGGTTCCTCATGGCTCAGGAAACCTGACTGGTGGACAACTGCCAGTAGCAGGCTGTACAATAACAGGTGGATAGTGCTGTGTGTCTGTTGGGATGAGGGCGCTACCTCCTCAGCTAAAAAAACACATAGTGTTGTCGTGATGTTAAGTGGACATGGTATGTGACAAAAGTAGCCATCAATGCAAAGCAGATTCACAACACACAGTGTAGTTACATGTGTGACCTCAAAGGAGAGGCCCAGATTGTCGATGACCTCATACATCATGATGCCAGATATGATGGGTCTGGATGCATACCTAACCTGTACACCCACACTGTCTGCATTAACTACAGTCCCTTATTCCCACCACATGTGACACATGACATTCCTACAACCTGTCCCATAACTTCTATATTTACAGAGCAGCTCATAACTGGCCTCTCACTGGAAGATAAACAGCATCTATTGCACATGGTAACATTCCAGGCAGCATCCCACATGTGATCTGACAAGGATTACTAACACCAATGGGACACCCTTGCAATCATACTGACACTACTGGCTACACACCGGCTGAGTGGACAATGGCAACTGTTACACCCTTGCATAGAGGTGGTGCATCCACTGGCCAACATAACTATACACCTCTTTGTATGAGTATCCATATCTGTATGGCTGTACCGGCAATCATCATGGAGTTGATCAGCATATATATATGTGTTCTACACACAGTTGACTGTACAACATTTGGATATGTGAAAGGGGAGCATGACTGTTACACATGGTGGATATTTCCGAGGCAGTCACCATGGACCTGGGCGAGGGTACATCAGGGTATACAACCCCCTAGACTCAGCCAAGCTATTTGACTATATGCCCACTCAGTCAACATTTACAAAGCACCCATTTAGGCATCCACAATGCTACAATCATTGAAGGGGTCACTAAGTGGCCCATTGCTGGCACACATACACAACATAGGGACATCCACCTCCAGTAGTTGATCTGTCAGCAGCAGTGCTCAACAGTGCACAGTCCTGGGTCTTCTACTGCTTGGAATCCATTCAAAAATGATACATGTGACTACTGACTGACTGTGATTAACAATATTGTCTGATGCCTGCAAATTGTGAGCACTCATAGACTCTCTGTGGTATGTCACTATCCTGCAAGAGAGGATTGTGAGGACATGTCTATTGACATAGAAATGGCCATAACCTCCATGCATATATATATGTAGTATCAGTTTCATCAGTTATACCGATGTACTTGGTAAGTAGCGCATCAGTCGCAACATGTGATGTACATGCTCAAGGGTGAATGAACTGGGCACATAGATCTGGCCACACAGGTTTACACCTTATGTGCCTCATATCATCCAGTCTCTATAGTGGTATGGCAGGAATCATATGGCATAGCTGATGTCATCTGAAAGTGACATGCTCATAATCTTCAAGTACTCTTCCCTCAGCATGCCAATATCTGAGTACAAGGGCCGTTTGGTGATGTACCTTTCTAAGCAGTACTGACAATTACACACAACAGTATGGTCCTTCACAAGTTCACTTCATATCTCCAATATATGTTCAATGGGGATAGTTTGCAATGAGTGTCATTGTCACCTGTGGCATATAGACCACACAGAGGTGATCTATGCTTTACATATGGGGCAATGTTTGACCCTGCTTTATTGCATATGCTGCCTATCTGTAGGAGGTATACTAGATTGATAACCCACTGTAAGGACATTAACCTCGTATGTGATGTTGGTACTACATGCTTGTGGGAGAGATTTGTCTAGCAGACTTAAACACACCCTTGAAACAGCAACCTGCTTAATGCCACACAGAGCACCTCCATGCACCTCACCATATGCCATCTATATGATTGGCTGGGCGACTGTTATCTCAACACAAGGTGTCTGCCTGTGTCCCTCTTGGACTGGGGAAATATGTGTTGAGCCTGTAACTAAGGGTATAAAGATGTCTATGATTGTGAGGGCTGTATGGCCATTATGCTAGTGAAGTTTAAACATCCTATGGGTCCATAACATGATGTGAAATGCTCTAACAGGCTCACACACAACCATGGCTACATTGAGGCTAGCACCACTTCCATTCACTACATACAGGACATGCCAAGGCATACACGTAGTGCAAGCTGGCTGTATGTAGATGAGAACACTTACCTGTGTAATGGTACATACTACAGATTACAGTATGTGATGCACGAAACACACCTCATGTCTGCTAGTACTATCAGTTCAGGACATATTATGCTTGCTGACATCAGCAGACCTTGTTGTGGTCAGTCCTTTGGGGAGCCACATCACACACAACACATAAATTACTACAAAACCCGACCTATTTCTATGTTACCAAGATGATCATATTTATGCCATCAGGACACACACATGCACCAAGTGGCCTGGAGTGAGATTAGAGACCCTATATATTGAGTCTTACACACTACACATCAAAGCATTTATCAACTACACCATGGCTTAAGTCTTGATACTACACAGTCAGCTGGTAGTCCTAAGGTGGATGACATCATCAGGCCTTGTAGAAGAGGGCAGTGTGGAAACCAGCAGCAACTTACAGGGCCAAAAAGTGCATACGCATTGCAGATGGATAGCTCATGAGAGCATGGCAGTTGTTTTGCAAGGGTGTATACACACACACACACACACACACACACACACACACACACACACACACACACACACACACACACGCACACGCACACGTAAAAAATAGTCTGGGAGTGAGGTTAGAACCCATACCTATCTAGTCTTACACACTATATATCACAGTATTTATCGCACGCACCACAGCTTAAGTCTTGATGCTACATTGTCAGCTGGTAGTTTTAAGGTGGATGACATCATCAGGCCTTGCAGAAGAGGGCAGTGGGAAAGTAAGTAGCAAGATACAGGGCCAAAAAGTGCATAACCACTTTTAGACAGAATCAGCACTGTGGGACACCTTGCAAACGCGGACCCATAAGTAAACAAAGTTTAGCAGTCAGTGAACACACCCCCACAGATGTCCATGCTCAGAAAAGCAACACACCACTCAAACACACTGAAATTCATTCCCCTTATCTAAACAAAGCTTAGAAGTGTGTGCACACACACCCTTGCAAGAATATTCTCAGATCTGTGGTGAGCCAATGCAAACAGGCTGAAATAAGCTTAGAAGTCATTGAATACACCCTCCACTGATGTCAGCTACCTTCTCTGTAAACAACAACATGATTGTTTGCCTACACAAAGGGGATACATGGACACAATTACCCCTTTGTGCTATTCAGTAACTCCACCTCATTTGCACAGGGATCTGTGCTTACAGCCTAGAGACTACATGCTTCAAAGTCCTACCACATTATCAACAGTAGCAATGCACCATTGCAGATGCTCCACACAGGGTCTTGTAATACATTTCTGTCACATAATATTAATTTTTTTTCCTAATTAAAAAAAAAATATTAATCATGTTTGTGCACTGCAGCGTGCCATGCAAACATGCTCAGATTATTAAAAAAAAATATTTAATTTAACTTATTTCCTTTAATTTGTCAGACACACAGAATATAGTTTCACTCATATCTATACGTGCTGTGACATTTCTGCCCATCTATCTACATTTTTACAGCCCCTTTTATCTGTCTATATTGCTGTAAATGGAATTTTTCTGTGTACGCTATGGTCATTGACATGAACATTAACAAGAGCTGCCTATCTGGCTGTGGGATCACTCTACCTGCCTCGTTTGCATGAGATTCATCTGCTTATGAGGTGATTTGCATCCCATGGAAGCTTCTGTGTTGGCATGCTCTTGTGCACTGCTCAGCAGCACTTACTGAATTTAAAAATGTTTGCAGCCATGTTAGCAGCACACCATGATGCCTACACGGGAAAAAATTGTGAAGGCTTTATTAAATTCCCCACACTGTTTTTCTTTATTTGTATTGATCTGTCCATTAATGTTATTTTCAATATTTTCTGTGATTTGAACTCTGTGGTTTACTTTAAATATATCTTCAGTAGTTTCATACTCTTCTATTATTTATTATTAAATATATTTGAAACTTTTATTGTGGCTGGTACTTGTAGAAAGTATTTAACATTTGAGAGTGCTTATATTTATTTGGTGACACTGTGTGTGCCACTCCAGAAGGCCTAGCTGTCTTGGTCAACTACTACCATTTGTATTAGTATTAATATTACATTGTATAATTGGATACTATTTGTTAACAGCCTTAGAATAGCTGATTGTGGAGTGGCTGTTGGTGGTGATAACTACCTTATACTATGGGGCAGAAGGGGACACAGCAGGCAAATCTGTGCCAGCCTTTCCCAGGTGTGGGTGTGTGTGAAAAATCAAATCTTACAGTGTGTGCATGTGTGTGTCATCTACGTGGAGCAGGGACACCAAGCTCTGGGCTAACAGAGAGGGTGCTGGAGGTCTTAGCTTGGACACTCAGCTGAGGACCTAACCCTACAGCTGTACCAGTGGGGAGTCTTATTGGGGACCTCGAGGGAGACAGATAGAGAGATTCAGACTCTGGACTGTGTGTTTGTTCCCTGTGTGCTCTTAAGGGAAATTGTACTTCATGCAGAGAGGTTTGCATCTGGAAATAGTGAGTGTATCCATTTGTATTCCAAGTGCACAACCCTCTCCAGAGTCAATGGTGAGGATTCATTCTCCTTGACTATTGGCCCAGCATGGGGACATCACAAAGCCTGCAAAATATATTTTGGTCTACATGATATTCATAAAGTGTATATTATTCTTATGTAATCATTTGTTAGTCAGGTAAGTAGACCTCTCCACTAGGCCTTATCAGCCCAGCCATGGTCTATTTACCTATCTATTTATCATGTTTTAGGGAAGTTGGGAGGAACAAGAGTACTCTTGTAGAAAGAAAAAAGCATTCAGACAAAGGGCGAACATGCAAACACCACACAGTTGTTAGGGTGGAATCTTGGATATTGGAGCTTTGACAAAGATATCTTACCACAGAGTAACCAGTTTGCTCTTTATACACATTATGTTTGCAAGATGAAGGTAATCAAGTGAACTATAGCAGTAATCACATTTCAAGCTTTCATCAAGAGCAGCCATTTAGGTCCCATTTGTGTGTGTGTGTGTGTGTGTGTGTGTGTGTGTGTGTGTGTGTGTGTGTGTGTGTGTGTGTGCTTCTGTGCATATGTGAGTGTGTGTGTGTGTGTGTGTGTGTGTGTGTGTGTGTGTGTGTGTGTGTGTGTGTGTGTGTGTGTGTGTGTGTGTGTGTGTGTGTAAATACCTGAACACTTCTCTATATAGGTAGTTTTATGTTTCTGTAAATATACATCTATTCCACGTACAGTGGTACATAGCTGCATGACATTTGGTGGTCATTTATTTTTACAAAATTTCATTAGACTATAGGAACTGAAAAAATCCTCCAATAGAATCTTTAGTTATAATATAGCCTTTTGGTTCTCTTTAATATATGCCTTCCTTCTCTTCACGCCTCTATCTATGTTCATAACCTCCTTCAAGAACATCATTCTGATTTGTATGTCTCTTTCTTTCTTTCTTCACTTCTATATTTCTAGTTTCACAGTCTTGCAGACAACGTCAGCACAACCACTCAGCAGTTGAATATTAAAACTGTATTGCTTGTTCTAGGTTTTAAATATGTCTAGTCCTTTCATGGCCATTGAGTACCATAGATCCTGTCTCATTTTATTCACTGAGATTTTTCTTCCATAACAGTTTCACCTTTAAGGCTATTCATTGAGAAGCTTGATGCCAGGTCTGTGTGCTAAGGTTCTAATAAGTTAACTAATCTTTATTTAGCTGCATACGTGGAACTTTCTCCTCTGGCTGATTTTATCTTTTTCTCTACTTACATGAATGTTGATATGTGTGAGATGTGCTCACTGCTACAGCCTGTTAACTTAACCATCATCTCAGCTATAGACTGACATCGTAATGTTTGAGTCTTGTATCTCCCTCCATAGACGATAAAAAGTGTACAGGGTATATAGTCTTTCTTTTTGGTCTACCCTTTGATGATGGTAACTCAGATGCAGACAGTGTAATTACCCTGTCACTGAACCAGAGAAGATGCACTTAGAAAAAGGCATTATTCTTAGCTGCTTCCCACATTCTTTGGGTTGTTATTTATTGCTTTGTTACAAACCTATAGCTTTGCTCTGAAAAGACCCATTTTGCTGTCTCACCCACCACATAAAACTTTACTGAAATGTGCCTTTTCTTCAATTGTCTTGTTAGAATGTTGCAATGGTTGCATAGAAACAATAATCAGGGAAGTATTTCCACAGCAAAACGTAATGTCACTACTTCCTGCAGTTTCTGCAAGATTTGGAGGCTATGCCAAAATCCAGTATGTTTGCTGACCATCCATGGACTATGATTGCGATCATTAGGTTTTTTATGTTACTTTATTGCTATGAGGTCTTTAGAGCATATGCATGTCACAAAGGCACATTATTTACACTGATGAATGTGATATTCTTCAGTATTATCTGTTTTCCAGTGATTACAACTATTTAACAAACGCTAATAAATAATGGAGGCATTTTGTTATATTTTTGTGCCACTTCTGAAACTGAAAGTTGGTTAGTCTATGATATTGGCATATTGACAAATTTTGTTTATGACTGTTCCTTATTAAAATAAAACATTAATAGTACTGGATATAAGTAGACAACCCATCACAAGTTCTGTAGCTACTTCCTTCATTTCTTAATTTCTATGTGTACAACTATTGTTAAAAACTTATTTCAACAAGTTTCTAATTTTAACATTCCATTCTACATGTTCATTGTGCAGCAGATTTCTTTTGGTACCTTGTCAATTACTTTGCTTAGATTTTCATGTATACATATACATTGCATTCACTTTGAATAATTCTTGCTTCCTTTCAAGCAGTGCCAAAATTAGATTGCCATGACCTCCCTTTTGTGAGCAGCTTCTGTCTTGTATCAAATGAAACTTTTCTCTGTGCTGCACTGTCTTTTCTTTGCCTCAGGCATTTCACCTACAATTGGGGTCAGAATTACTGGCCTGTAGTTTCCCAGGTCATCCCTACTTCCTTTCCTATATAAAAGATCACATTGAACCTTCTCTAGGCCAGAGGCATCTCCTATGTGCTTACTTATTTTTGGAAAATGCCTGCTAATAATTTAGTTGTTTCATTTTTAAACCCTTCAACTCTCCCATGACATGTCATCTTTGCTCCATAGTCATTCACCTTAATTTCAGAATTCTGGTCTATCATGCTTTTAGCCATTATATGCTTATTCTTTGCAAACTTTACTTGAAAATAAATGTGAGTGTGCGTGTGCGTGTGCGTGTGCGTGTGTGTGTGTGTGTGTGTGTGTGTGTGTGTGTGTGTGTGTGTGTGTGTGTGTGTGTGTGTGTGTATGTGTGTGGGTGTAATTTAAATCATAGGTGCTCTAAAATTGTCAGAGGCCCAAAGGGAGCTGAATATACTTAGACTATCTGGCAGCATCTGATGTTGTTCTACATTTATACATATTTATAATAATTTATTTAGCTAAATCCAGCAAACATTTAAAGTCTTTGAAACTATTTAATCATTTAGGGGTGGTTCTATTATGAAACATCGATGCCCTGAAAGTCAAAGTTTCAAATGAACAAAAAAATCACCTAAAACCAAAAGATTGAAAAACTCCCTTGTTTTTGCAGGGAGAGTAAGCCCCCATTCCCCCAACTTATATATACCAATTTCACAGTCACACCAACTTGCAGAAAGGTGAAATCTCCCTAAAAAGTGAATTATTGCTGGTGCACACTTCGAAAACACACTGATTGACCATGGGGAAAAATGTTTGGCATTATACCTTTTATCTTTTGTTTCTGCTGACTACTGATGCTCATGCAATTTCTCCTCGAGTTTGTAAAGGGGAAACCTTTATGGCTATTTCACTTTGTAAAGAATGAGTTATTCAGTTATTTGAACTTATATATTAACTGCCACTCACCATTCCAACCTTAAAGTGATACCTAATATATTTTTTCCTCTATAAAATCTATAGTCTGTAACCCATCTAGCTGTGAATAACTGATGTTAACAGACATTACATATTGTTATGATATACTTCAAATCACATTCACAATACTGATAATTCTGGCAGACATGCAGAATGCTGCTAATATACATATATATGACCATATAAAATAATATAACATATATGAGATGTTTCACTTAATATGGTGTACTAGTGTCATAATATATCAGACAGTATAGTAGGAACCCCCCCCCCCGAGAAAGCTGAAATAAAGAGTCATTATTAATGACAACTGCAAGTCTGACCTCTATTTACATTTCAGCTTAACCATAAAAAACAAAATCTAAGATACCTTTACAGGGTCAGATGTTTCTCCCAGTACAAGACAAATAATTGCAGCAATGTACTTACCTTCTTGACTCTTTTGTTATGTACAACTGCTCACTAACCTACAGTCATCCCTAATATATAAGCTTGATTTAGTATAATACAGAATTTCCACATTTGCTAAACATCATGTCAGACAAATATATCACAGAGTTTACCCATTTAGAGATGTAATCCAAGCTTAGGAAATACACAGTCTATTAACAGGCCAATAAAATAGCTGCAAATGTACAAGCTTTCAAGCCAAACAATGTTTCGCCATGTATCAAGAGCCAAACAAAATATGTTTAAATAGCAGTCATATGATATGTGTCAGCCAATCATTTCAGTTGTATTTGGGTAAATTTTAAATATGCATAGTACTTTAATACAACAGCAATATAGTAATAATAATAATTATTATTGTTATAAAATTACATGTATACATGCATACAAAGTTATATTAAAACATTCTAAAAAACAATCTTTAAAAACTACCATTATATATTTTAATAACATTGAAGAAGGAGAATGGAGAAACAAATTAGACTGCATTTTTTTCAGAAGTACTGTTATACTAGCTGCCACATTTAAGCTTGGCTGCTTGTCTGCTCTAAGCAAAATTAACTGTGTTCTTCATCTTCTAGATCTAGATACAGATCACAACCTCTTAGTGAACCATCAAGTACATTTGGGACCCTAAAGCCAAAAATATGTTCTGAACATGTTTTATGCATATCTTATGTAAACAGTGCTATTTTTGTTTACATCTTGATACCAGATAAAGAAATACTTGATATGAAAGCTTGCATATATGTACATATTTTATTTGACTGTTAATAATTTATGTGGTCCATAAGTCTGAATTAGTTTTCTTTTGAAGCTCATATTTATCTGCCATTGTTGCTGATTTCCTATGGTGTGTCTTTATCTGCTTAGAGCCTCTTCTTGATTTGAGCATCACCCACGCTGTGTGCAGCTAAGTTTAGTTCATAGACTAATCTATATATCCAACTGTGCACATAAACACAGACAATAAGCAGGCATAAGCATTTTTGGGGTCTCAATTTTCTACTGGTTGTACGACGTACATCCCCAAATCCACAAATAAGTATGAGAATGCATGTTAATCAATCTACATAAGCAAGGTTTGGAACAATCTTCCCATTTGTCTCAGAACCACATCAAAGCACATGAATTTATGCATGCATGAAAGTAACACCTTATCAGGCAATGGGAATGCAACACCAGTGCAACATAAACATTATAGTATTGTTTCTATATATGGTTTCCCATTATATCTTTTTTGTTGACTGTACCAACCAGATGTTTGCTATTAGTGAGTATAAATGAACTACATTAAGTGAATTATATTTGTATTATACATGTGTGTATATACTATCAATTGTTTATTAGTATGTAGTTATGAATTGTATTAGCTTAACTAGATTTGTATTTTTTAACTTTGTATGTAAACACATTTAATAGTGTGAATTAAAAAAAAAAAATGCTTACTGCCACAGCTTGCTTGCTAAAAAGATAAGTAAATGGATAAATAACTCAAGCAAAGCGTTGACAGAGTGAATAACCTTCTCTATGCTAAAAAAATCCAAATAATCCCGGTCTTCTGAGACAAATAATTATTATTATTACACAGAATAACCACGAGCGCTTTTTTCAACTAGTAGCTTCTTCAGATCACACATTTAATACTGTGTTTTTGCATGTTTGGAGCTGCGCTTCAAAAGACTATTCTAAAAATTAGGTATTCCCAGTTAAATATTCTGGTCAACAAATATATATATATATATATATATATATATATATATATATATATATATATATATATATATATATATATATATATATACTAGTAAAATATAAGAAACTGAAGGCTTCGCTACAGATGATCATATTACTTAGTTTAAACTCATCAAGCTTTCTTTTTCAGTATGGCAACTTCTCCATGTTTTTAAGTATACATCTCTGATGGTACAGTTCTTTTTAGGGTGCCAGCAGTTAAAAGGAAATGTACATTTATGGGTAAATGTTAGGTTATCAGTCTGCAAGTTATTAAAAGTCTAGTCAATAACCAGTGATCAGAATCAAACCTTCTACCTGTGAAGGGAATACCTTAACCATTATATGAAACCTCATAAAAAAGTGACAAGAAGAGGCCTTACTGAGATTAGAACTCATGACTCCTGGTTTACTTGGCTAGTGTTCTAACTCCTGAGCTAAAAGGCAACAAAAAGAACTGAGCACCACATTTTGTCTCTCAACTGCACGATCAAAATAAGTCTCTAAATATCTGACTTCCTGCACTGGCTGGGAATTTAATGCAGGTCAACTGCTTGAAAGGTGTCTATGTATACCTCTTTAATACCAGTAACTGTAAGGCTTTGTGATTTCCCATTTCATTCACAGTTTTGCAACTATTTAGTTATTATGTATAACTAATAGGATGTGCAGAGGCAATTTTTTGTTCATTTTATTATCCTTTTGAAGTTTCAGTTAGTTTGTTTCTCATGGTTCAGGCTTTGTGGATTTTGATAAAGGGAACATCTAGGAGAGGTAGATACCAATTACATTGTATATCATATTACACTATGACCAGGCTGTCTGAAAAACCACTCAATCCAAGTTTTAGAATCTGAGACATATGACTGCATTGTCAAACCTGGTACTTAAGGGTAAATGCATATAGATTTCACACCTGTAAGTAACAAACAGATGACTAGAATGGATGGAATCTGTCATGTTATGCAAATGCATGCTGTGTTTTTGTCTTGCTGTGGTAGTGTCCTGCATAGGAGTATATGTCAGTGTGCATGAGTGTGTGGATACATGTATTTATCTATCTATCTATCTATCTATCTATCTATCTATCTATCTATCTATCTATATGGGTCCCTATCGGAGAATGAAAGCTCACACGAGTGGAGCATCAAAAGACCGAACTAGGAACACTGAAAACCTTGAAAGTCGAAAAGCAATAAAAAAAAAATTTGCATTGCATTTTCGGGGGGGGGGGGTACTGTGGGCTGCACCCCCATACCCTCTGCTAATTATATATACAAACTCTGAAATCACAGTACAGTGGGTAAGAGAGAAAAATGTCAGTTCTTTACTGTATGCAAATTGCTTTTCGACCTTCTGGGTTTTCAGTGTTCCCGGCTTGAAATTTTAACATTCACTCTTTGTGAGCTTTCATCATTCTGATAGAGAACTATATATATATATATATATATATATATATATATATATATATATATATATATATATATATATAAATATATATATATATATATATATATATATATATATATATATATATATATATATATATATATATGTACATATCTATCTATATATATATATATATATATAAAATATATATATATATATATATATATATATATATATATATATATATATATATATATATATATATATATATATATATATATACACACACACACACACACACACACACACACACACACACACACACACACACACACACACACACACACACACACATGTATCAGTGATAATTAAATATTAGAGTTCATGACTTTATTTTACAGTGTATTACACAAATCCTATCTTAATTTGCCTGCCTCCAGAAGCATGCGGTGCACAAATATTTACACAAGGTTCTCTTGACTCAGTTAATGAATTGCATGTAATTACATTTCATCTAACAGTATTTTATTCTTCTTTGTTGAACAAATACAGGCATAAAAACATCTCACAGAATGCAGTCTATAGAGATATGTTTACAGCAAATCATAAGGTAATATCTGCAGATGTGGTAGTGGTCACAGATCAGTATACCTTGGGTGTCATATCCCCTTGTCACAGATGTACCAGTGGTAGGATTCATGTAGCATTCACTAATCCATGTTATACTTAAACATGCTGCCTACAGTGGCCCTAATCACACACATTCATGTGATGTATATATAAGGGTAGCCAAGTCTTAGACCTTCACCCTACTTTATTATACCTTCTAAATGAAAGCACTGGTGGTGTGAATAATTTCTGGTGAACTCTAAAATTTCAAATGAATGAACAGATAGAATCCATAAGTACCATTTCTCAGTATTAGCCATACATATGATAATGTAACTAGAAGGAACTTGATATTTTGACTGAGGTGCCAGTCATACATGCCATGGGGGTTTGTACACATCATGAAACAAGAGTAAGAATCTGTTTTACAGGGGATTAGGAGGAACTCAGTGTAGTTGCAACATATCTTTTTATAGCTGCTACAAAAACTAATAGGTATAAATGTGCAAAGACAATCAGTGGAATCAGTGGTACACATTACAACATGACTAAATAATGCAACAGAAGAGTTATCTTCTGGGTAAGACTTAGATTCTCATTTATTGCATTTTGAAGGACTGTAATACACAAATTAAATTAAACAGAAACTATAGCAAACCAGCTGCTAGCTAGTTTTAACACTTTTGTTTGTTAAATGCTATTAGCAGGTTTACTTTCCTTCATAATGGTGGTTGTTTCACTTTTGACAGGTTCATTGGCTGCCCTTCAGCATCCTACTCCATGTTGTTTGCCTTGCTCTGTTTGTGAATAAAGCATTCCATTGAAATGAACAATAATTGCATATGCAAGTGTGTGTTTGATATCTGTAGTGTTCCCAAAGATGATTCAGGAGCTGGGTTAGTCTGAGCTGAGTACATTAGCTATAAACTGAAGACCTTGAAATGGTCATGAAGCTCCTATAAACAGTATGAATATAAGCATCACATATGGTTTTATTAGATGGAGCACATCACTCAGACTTAAGTCCAGAATTAACAGAATTAATCCATCTTGCCTTTATCTTGCATAATTAACATCTGTCTGGCTTCTTCTTGTTTAGAATAAACCTGAGAACAGCTGTGAAGAAGTGATCTTGTTATCTTGTCTGAGTGGAAAAACAACTGTTTTCGTTGCTGTAACTCTGCTATGAGTAATATTGTGTTATCCTGTTCAGTGATGTTGACTTCATCACACCACTTCTTTTTTTTTATACATTTTATACATTAAGTATTACTAGATGATATTATTATTTATTGAATTACTAATTAGGTGCCTACTTATTTATTTATTTTACATTTGTTGACCAGGATAGTCTGACTGCATCATACCTCTTAGGTGTACCTCATTATGAGAAACGTACCTCATTTGGGGTCTTAAAAAGTTCATGTTCCTCAAAGTTCCTCAATGTTCCACATTGAAAGACTCTGTCACACATTCAGTGTTAAGAATTGTTTTAAGTGAAATCCATGGTAAATAGAAATGAATCATATTAATTAATTAAAAGATCTTCTTTATAAGTAAAACTAGCTTATTTTAACCATCCTATGGCCTTCCTAGTTGAAGTTGTTAGTAAGCCATTAGTATGTGTTCCCCATTTTCCCCATTTGTTCCAGATTATGAGGACTAGTGGTCCTCATTTTGGAGATGGAAGGTTGAGAGCTATGGACTGCATACATGTCCATTTTCAGCGGAGGCCTGGGGAGAAAAGCTCCAAACATACAAACAGATAAATGATAATAAAGACAAGTGTAACCATGTATGATTCAAGATAAATTATTCGTGATAAGTTACCGTTTATGTTCCGCAATGTCTAAATACAAATTGCAATCTCACATTTCAATATCTAGTAAGGTTACAAAGTAGTAGCTGTAAATAAACAGTAAATTAATTAGAGTACCATTTATCATATAGTAGCAGAGGAGGATTTAGTCAGGATTAAAGCATGGGCATAGCCTGTGAGTTTTAAAATACTGTATTAGTTTTTTTTTTTAAGTGGGTAAGTAATGGTTCTAGAGTAAGATCAGCTGGGAGAGAATTCCAAGTTTTGCCCACTGAATTTGCAAACAGAGAATGCCCAGCTGAGTTGTTATTTTTAACAGTTTGCACCGACAGTTTAGTAGATGACCTAAGTGGCCTAGGGTTATTGTAGGGATGGATAATGTTTTTGAGGGATGGATAGTGTTTTTGTAGGAATGGATAATGTTTTTGAGTGATAGATAATGTTTTTGAGGGATGGATAATGTTTTTGTAGGGATGGATAATGTTTTTGAGGGATGGATAATGTTTTTGTAGGGATGGATAATGTTTTTGAGGGATGGATAATGTTTTTGCAGGATGGATAATGTTTTTGTAGAGATGGATAATGTTTTTGAGGGATGGATAGTGTTTTTGTAGGGATAGATGATGTTTTTGAGGGATGGATAATGTTTTTGAGGGATGGATAACGTTTTTGCAGGATGGATAATGTTTTTGTAGAGATGGATAATGTTTTTGAGGGATGGATAGTGTTTTTGTAGGGATAGATGATGTTTTTGAGTGATAGATAATGTTTTTGAGGGATGGATAATGTTTTTGTAGGGATGGATAATGTTTTTGAGTGATGGATAATGTTTTTGTAGGGATGGATAATGTTTTTGAGGGATGGATAATGTTTTTGTAGGGATGGATAATGTTTTTGAGTGAGGGCGTTTTTTCTGGATGGTTAATACTTTGAATGCAACAATGAGTTGGTTATACTGAATTAGTCTAGGGAGTTCTAGCCATCCTAAGAGGTTTAGGTTCTGACAGTGGTGTATCCTATAGGCAGTGCTGGTGGCAAGCCTGGAAATGTGGTTATAGCAGCTTGAGAGTTTGCTGAGATCAGATTTGCTCAAGTTAATGAGTATGAGGGAGGCATAAAGGAGAGTTGAAAGAAAATGAGTATGGGCAATGGCAGTCCTAGCTAGAGGGGTAAGGAAAGGCTTATTTTTATATAGGGAGCCAAGTTTCTTATTAATGGTTTTGTTTGAGTGACATGCATGTCATATTTAAGGTTGTTGCCTATTATAACTACTAAGAGTTTGGTATGGGTATCTGGTGAGATTATGGTACCATTATTAGATGTTACAGTAAATGAAAGTTGAGAGGACTTACAAGTAGGGGAGAAGAACAGCAGCTTTGCTTTATTACGGTTTAATATTAGTTGTTGATTAGAGAGCCAATGTTCAACCGTGTTGAAGGTTTGCTGGGATAAAGTGAAGAGATCTCTTGGGGAAGAGGCTAAGCAAAGCAGGGTGGAGTAATCAGCGTATTGTATACAGGTTACTTCTGGGATGACAGCAAAGGTCATTGATACATAGAGAAAAAAAAGGGGTCCTAATATAGAGCCCTGGGGGACTCCAAGGGTGATGGGTAGAAGGGTGGAGAGTTTGTCCTTCCATAAGGCAGCCTGCTGTATTTCACTCAGATAAGATTGAAACCATACTTGAGTTGTGGTATACTTACTTTTGTAGTGTGATTTGAAATATTTCAATGTTCAAACCTGTATGTGGATTTAAATGTGCTTCTTGCCAAGTGATGAGATCTACATAGGATACTGTGCCTTTAAAAACTGTTTTTATTATATTGGCACTGTCCGATAGTGCAATATACTTACTTCTTATAAACCTGGCTTGAAATATGATGTATTTATTTTTGTACTTGAATATGCCTCTTCTCCCAAGCTTCACTGAAAAGGATTCATGCACCAGTATACCTACCAGGTTAAGAGGAAAATAAATAATAGCTTATCACATTAATTAATTAAAAGCCTCATCATCATTCGCAATGCTTTGCACATATGTACTTTATTGTGCATTAACTGTCATATCTTGTAGACCAAATCAAATATGGTTCACAATGACATTTACATTATTTTATAGAGCCCTCACAGTACATCCCAAGAACTATAAAATGCAAGTATAAGGTGTCAAACTACTGCAGGTTTTAAGTACAATTTCAGTGTTTCCCCATTTCCAACACTGCATACAGTGTCCTGCTTAACTAAATTGCCATGAATCATGAAAGACAACATAAAGTGTGTCAGGAGTTTGAAGCCTTTAAGAGTTGTTCATCTGAGATTTCTGTCTCCATTATAGACACAGATTCTTGAGACTGCAGTATTCCTTTTAAATTTGACTGCATTTGAAGAAGATTACAAAGATATATGTTACAACATTTAAAACTCATACAGTTCTTTGCAACGGCTTCTGCCCAACTCTCCTGTGTTATCAGCCTGTCAAAGGCCATGTTCTTACTGCAAAGCCTGTTAGCAAAAATATGCTAGTTAAAGAAAGTAATTTAAAATAATAATTAGGATATAATAATAAGAATGCCAAAAGTCATCTACATAGTGTAAGGAACTCCATGAAACACTGATTTATAGTATCATGTATGTTTCCTCTTATGTAATATTTACAAATCCATCAGCATAGATAAATTTTGCTCCCCACCTCATAATTTCGAGTCTCTACCCCAATGCCCCCAGCCATTGCCATGTCTACCAACCCCCCCTTTATTCCCCAGATGAAAACCAATAGTTTTCAGGCTGGGGCCTACATGGAATCTAAGGGCATCCTGGAGGGTCTCTCCAACAGCTGCTTCAGCATTCAGCATGGGGAGGATTTTTTTATGTTATAACCTACCCTATTGTCCCTCTTCCTCCTCCATGCCCATCCCAGAATCATTTGAGAGCTCCTCTGTTCATGGACCACACCTCCCCACATGGACCACTGAGATAAACATCCCCCCATCTGGGATAGGCACATTTATCCCTCCTTGCCAGCTCCTCATACACTCAAGCCACTAATGGATCCTGGGTCACCTGGGACATAGTTAGGGCTTAATCCCTGGCCTATCAGCATGTCTAACTTAGTAGTTACAGCAAGACAAGGTTCCCATTTCTAATAAACATACATGCAAGTGGGACTTCTTGGAAGACTAATATAAAAGTGTTAGATTTAAAATGATACTACCTGACATAAGGAGTTGTCTACTAAGGAATGCTGCAAATAAAGCAAGGAATGCTACTAAGGGGTTTGCATTTCAGCACATTCTTAGAACAGGTTACCTGATGACAGTCCTAAGATTTGTTGCAGTATGTGTGATAAGCTCAGAAGGTAAAAGAGACTTTACAGCAGTTTACAATATGTGGAATACCATAAGTACATGTTTTTATGAGGTTGCCGTACTTCCACTTCTGGAAAGGGGACCTCTTGCAGCATTTTCCGACAGTGAACATTGGCTTCAATCAGTGTGAAACCAGTGGTAATCTTGGACAGGAGACCTTTACATAGTCATTCTACACTGATTTACAGAAGTTTTTGTGAGATAACCCTTAATACTAACCTAGTTCATGATAAAATGTATGTAACTGTCATCATTTTCTTGCAGAATTTGATTCATAAGGAAAAGTAATAATTTCAGAGACTTCATACTGATTAGTACTAACATCTAATATGGATTTTTAATAGGAACTGTGCTATGACTGACCATCCTTAGTATGGCCCCAAAATGAATATGTTTGGTGTCATGTCTCCTCAGGTTGCTACTCTTGTGATAAAAATGGCTTGTTGCTTTAACAAAACAAAAAAAACCTCCAACTATTCTCTGTCTCATATCGCCTACTTAGAGACGATCTCGGCTTGACATATAAAGCCATGTCTGATCCAGCTCTGTTAGAAATGCTACATCTAAAGAAATCCCAATCCCTCCATACCACATGATACGGTGACCTCAGCCTCATTACCACAATCAACAGAACATGCTGGAGGGACAGGTTCATAACCTAGAGACTGCCCTTGCTATGGAATAGACTTCCCATACATGTCAAACAGAGGACCTCACTGGCCATTTTCAAGTGAAACATTGATGATTGGATAGGAAATAGAAAATTCACCCCGGGGATAACTCCAGTGGGTCTACTCGACAGAGGCACTGGGAACTAAGGTTGGGTGGCACGATGTCAAGGTAATCCTATGGGCTAGGCTTGTAAAGGCTACAGGGCCATTAGCTTAGTATACACCTATGAACCTATTAACCTATAAACATTGCAGTCACTGTAATCTCTGTAGATTACATAGTGATTATATCTCAATGTACTGCAGAACAGCAGGTAATAACTGGTACTCTTTATTTATTTATTTGACATTTGTTTACCAGGAAAATCCAAATGGGCCAGAAAGTGCCCATCTTCAGGGGAGGCCCTGGGAGAAAAGCTCCACAATCACAATCTTTCAAAAATCAGGTACAGATATTTAAATCACAAAGTATCATGTAACATTACAAAACATCAAGTACAAATATTTTAAATCATAAAGTACCATGTTACACTACAAAACGTAAGAGTGGAAAATGTATTGAGAAAAGCATAGGACATATGTTTCATAGTACCGTACAATGAAAAACAATAACATGAGCTGGAGAAAATATGTGAGGAAAAAACTCAATGGTTATATTATTTATTGCATAGGTATGTGATAAATGAGACCTGAGACAATTCTAATTAGATATTTGAAGAGAAATTAGCGTTTACATGATTAAAGACAGTGAGGTGACTATTTTAGCCCAAGTCATTTGAGTTCAGTAGGATTTATAAATAAGAATACATGCAGACATTGCTCATTAAGTCATGTGTGAACTGATATTACTATGAATACTACCTAAGTAAGATTGTTGAAACTTTGTGTAGTAATTAATGTACACACAATTGAAATTATTCACTGTTCTGTGTTATATAATGCCTTAATTTCTTATCTTGTAAGTATTTACATTGCAAGATTTTTTTATGTCAAAGGTTGATCATTGCATTTTCAATTTATCATTTCATTGCCTATGGTCAGGTCATGTCTAAAAAAAGGTTATCTCATAGAAGAGAAAGTCAGATGACATTCTTGTTCACAAGAGCTGGAGCATGCCTGAGGCAAGATATACTGAACTGTTTGTTTAACCTCAGCTGTAAATAAATCAATGAAATCATGTTTGAAATAATTGACTGCTAATTATCTAGATGTCAGTGTGGTATGAAACCCAAGGCAGTATAGTTTCGTAGCAGGAAGGGCATGTGAGATAATTAAATGTTTCCTTTTCTTAGACTCCAAACCACTACAGAAGGACAGACGTGCATGTGATCTAATGTTCAGCAAGGTGTTTGACTCAGAACTACACATGGAGCTAAGTCCCTTTTTAACTGTAACTAAACAGCAGGAAACAGAACATAAAGATTAATTCTTAATTGAACTTACTCCATGGAGAAGACCACAAAGGTACAAAATGGCTAAAACTGGTGCCTTTCTTCTTTTTTTATTCTCTGTATAACTGATATTAAATGTCTGGAAGAGGAGCTTATTTAATATTAGTTCACAGAAGCTTTGGAAACTGGGCAGATGTACAAAAGTGATGTACAGTATGAAAAAAGGACTTAACATATCTGAAGTATTGTTCGATGAAATGAAAATGTAGATTTTGTAGAAAAGAAGCATACACATCCTGCAAAGCTAATACATGAGGAAGGACCACACTTTGGTAGGACAACAACTCGTCTGCAAAGGGGCCTGAGAACATTGACAGTAGAGAAGTAAATAAGTAGGAGTAGAAAGAAAGAAAGAAAGGTGGTGGGTACTGCACAGGAAAATGGATTATCCTCAGGGGAAAAAATAAGTAAATAAAGGTGACTGCTATGACTGCATCTGGAGTATCTCATGTTATTCTGGTGGTTCAACAGCTTAGCAGGGGGTTAGTGGCATAACAGATCACATACCTGTGGTGCAGAAAACTCTGGGTTCTATTCTCACATCACGTAGATGGTTTACTAGAAGCCCAGCAAAAGGGGGCTACTGCTGCTCTGAGTGTTTTGTCCTTTAGATGAGATATTAAGCCAAGTTTCCTATCTGCGTGAGCTGGTGGTGCCTCAGGTAGATGTACAATATCCCACAGCACCTATTGTAAAGAGCAGGGAAGGTCCCTGATGCCTTGTCCAACCCCTCCCCCCTTATAGTATCAATGCCACCTGAGGTCTTCCTTAAAGAGTAGTCTCTAGCCTAATGGGTATAACCTGGTAAACAAAGAATAAACAAATTGTGAGTGACATTTTCTAAGAATAAATGAAAATATTGCAGGGTTTGCATCAGAAGCAACATAAAACAGGATAAAGGGAGTGTACTATGTATATCCTTGAGGAAAAAGTGAAAAGGTGAAAAACTAGAAGGTAGGAACATTAAACACTGTGTGAAATAATGTAATCTAGGAGAACATCATCTTACTGAATGAAATACAAGATCAAGGGTGACATAACTCTGAGAACAGACAATGGGTGGTGCATGTGCAAGAATTATTTCTCAGCAATGACAGTGGATATGTGAAAAAGTCTTCTTGATGGATTGTTAATTTGAACATGGTAAGGAAGTTTAACTCATTAACCCCTGTGTGCTGTGAAATGTTAACATCTCTAGCAGCCTACACACATCTTGCATTCCAGTGTATTTTCAGAAAAATAAACTTAAGAAGCATATGATAAGCAAATGCAAATATTTTGTGAGCATTAAAAGCTATTAAAACTGTACAAATGGTAATGTTATCAGTAATAAGTATTATTTACAGTTGTAATAGTCAGTATATTTGTAATCTTTTCCATAATTAGTGTAATATATTATAAAGCACAAAAAGCCAAAATTATATTTTATTAAACTCTTCCAGACATTTACTCATATATTGAAAACTATACAACCTAAACATCTATTCTTTGAACATTTTTGTTAATCAGACATAAGCTTTCACACAAATACAAGAAATTCCTCTATAAGTGCATGTTTATTGAAATATTTACAGAAATATGAAAGCATATCTTTAATTGTATAATTAGCAATACAAACAATACTGGATATCTCTCAAGATATGCAACTTACAGTGCAAATATTAACGGTAGTTTTCTTCAACAACATATAAGGTGTCACCTAATGTCATGCAACAGTTTGTAAGTCACTTGTTTTTTAAGCATTAAGCACACATAAAATATTACTTGTTTTCATAATTACTAACTAATTTTCAGCAAAGGCCCAGGGAGAAATGCTCCAGACACATGTCTTTGTAAAGTGGGAGGAAACCCACACAAATGCAGGGAGGACATGCAGACTCCACACAGAAGGCACCCCAGGCAAGAATCAAACCAGAGATCCTTTTGCTGGGAGGTGACAACAGTATCGCTGCACCACTGCACCGCCCAGCAACATTTTTAATATAGTGTGATATAGAGCAGCATTTTCACTGAATCGTCCATTCTCCCACATGGGTGATTCACATCAAACACCTCAATGAAAGGCAGGTGTCTCTCAGTTATACAAATAAGAACATAAATATGAAAATATAAATAGTAAGTGACAAACAAAGATTATTTTTCCACTACAAGACATCCTAGATTAATAGTCATTGTGTCATTTTACTAATAACTCCTTGCCCTTTCTAATACTGCCTATTATTATCTGGTAAGCCACTTAAAGAAGCTAGACCCAAAAAAGTTCTTGGACACCATAAAGAGGTATGGGTGTGAACTAGAAGTATACAAAAAGGTGTTTTAGGCTTGAGTGAGTTAAAATGCTTGGACAAAATATTTCCTCACTCCGTTAAGAAGAGATTTTTTTTTGCATAATGAGTTTTAGTGGAATGTTTTCTAGAGGCATTGTACTTGAGTTATACTAAATATAGTCCTCTAGCACTGAACTAATAATAATACTAATAAAAAGAAATAAAGAAAGACAGAAATCAGGACTATGAAACAGATTTAACCCATGACATTTCAACTCAAAACCACCACCAATGTCTCCATATTTAAGGACTTTAGGAGAGCAAGCCTTATACAATTATATGATAAACTCCCCGAATTACACTTGGCATCACTACTGCTGACACCAATATAGCAGCCAGTTACACAATCAAGTTTTATGCCCTCTTAAACAAAAAATATAGATCTGGTAGTTACTACTAGAGTCAAAACAATGGGAAATGTAAAAACAACCCCAATGGTCAACTGACACAAACTTTGTAACAAGAGGAAAAGCTCTTTGAACTATAAAGAATGAGGATAGTGTAAAAATATTTGCAAGAAAAAAAAACTCTCAGGACCAGTAAAGCAACCCATGAGCAAAGATTAGCTTCTAAAGTAAAGGATAACTACAAATCCTTCTTTAATTATGTTAGAAAATTAAGGATTAGCACTGAATATTTGTCTGAACGTTTCCTTAATGAGCCCCCACTCTAATCCAAATGACATTTCAAATGTACTTGCAAACAAGTTTTTTGCAAACCTCACCCACAAAACTTGTATTTAAATATCACTTATCCCAGATTCCCTTACCCTCCAGCATTACTAAAGAACATGTTCTTAAGGTGGTATCTAAAACACCTAAAAACACATCCTTTATGGATCCTGATAACATACCTGGGTGCTTATTGAATATTGTCAAGCAGACTCTCACTAGACCTCTCCTTAAATTGTTTAACCTAAGCCTAGCTAAAGGCTATGCACCAAAAAACTGACACATTGTATGGTGATACCCCTTCATAAGTGTGACCCTACCACTGACCCTGGGAATTAGAGACAATCACATTTACACATCTGATCTGTAAACATATAGAGTGTATCATACCAATCTCATTAATTACAATATTACAAATTTCATTAGTCTTGACCCCCCCCCCCACCCAAACAATCTGGCTTCATCACATGGAGATTATGACTGTTAAAACTTGTTGATTTTTTCAAGAGGGTAACATAAACTGTCAACAGTGGCAGTGCTGTTCATACAGCTTATCTTGCTCTGCTCAATGCATTCAGTACCATACCTCATGGCAGCATTGTAAGGAAACTATCATCCTTAAACATAGGTTCTTGTATGGAATGATAGATAACTAACTGTTCAAAAGACAGAGCCAGTACAGCTCATGTGGAAGGTGCCTCTTCAAATGGTGCTTTGGCAACTAGTGGAGTCATACATTCATAGCGTCTTACTAGGTTAATGACCCTAGAGCATTTTTTTGTAATTTAAATATAAAATAACCCATATTATACAATTCCTCCCCTAAAACGTGCACGCTGATTGGCCAGTCCAACCAGCATGCCCGTTGTAAATCCCTCAATATACTAACGGAAAAAGGTCCGGTCGCCCGGACTTTTTCCATTAGTATAAAACACTGTCTCGCTATGTTAAAAGAGTTTAACATAGCGACACAGGTTTAAAAAAAGCAACGGAGATCTCGGTTGTTTTTTTTAAAGCTGTCTCGCTATGTTAAACTCCTTTAACATAGCGATTAAATGGGTTTAACATGACTTTAAAAAAAAGCAAACGGAGATATCCGTTGCTTATTTTCAGCGTCTCGCCATGTTAAACCCATTTAACATAGCGAGACAGTTTTTAAAAGCAACGGAGATCGCAAGATCTTTTTTTTTTATTTTTCTATGTTAAATGAGTTTAACATAGCGAGACAGCTTTACAATAAGCAACGGAGATCTCTGTTGCTTATTTTAAAGCTGTCTCGCTATGTTAAACCCATTTAAAAAGCAACGGAGATCTGTTGCTTTCTCTGATGTACCGTAGGCATGCACAGTACATCAGAACTGCCGCAGAATACCAGACAGCCGCGAAGGGCAGTAAAGAGGCATTATAATGCCATTATTTAAGAAAAGTAATTATTTCTTTCTTAAATAATGTCATTATAATAATAATAACCACGACCGTAAATCCAGCATTACCCTTATTGCTATAACAATAGACCATTTACATGTTACTCCTATCCATAAGGGACAGCAGTGCTACTCAAGGGATATATTTGTGTTTTCCCATTCATTTGTCCAGATTACGTTTAAAAAGAGTAAGAGAAGTACTTTGTTTTATGTGGAAAGAACGATGGTTCCAAACAAGTGATATTCTCTGTGATACATATCTGTTTCTCAAACATTTATTATTTTTATTTATATTTTTGTTGACTGGCTTAGTCCAACTAAGCCAGTGGCCCCTTTTCAGGAGAAACCCGAGGTGGTATTTAGGGGAAATTTGTGCGGAACACACGGAAACTTCCTGTACTCTTTTCAGTAAGTGTCATTGGATCTTTTACATCCACCTGAGCTACCAGCAACTCTAGAAGATGATGCCTCAGTTTAATGTCTCTTTTGAAGGTCGTCACTTTCAGTAGTGTAGTACCGCTAATGCGGCATTGCAGTGGCAGCAGTTTGCAAATTAATCCAATCATCTGGAGTTGGAACAGAAGCCACAACCTTCTGAACTAATGGTGAGCATACTACATGTTGATCCAATGTTCTATTTATGTTGCAAAAGAGATTAAGAGCCCACCAGTGGTCTTTGATGAGTCCTCTCATATTCAGCATCTATTTTTCTAATCTCAGAAATGATAAACAGGACCTCTGATTAACCAAATTTGCAGGCAACTGCAAATGGATGTTAACTGTTAAAACTCTTACAGAGATATGTACCCTTCAGAAAGTGGAGATAATTTGCATAAAATGAGTGCTAAAAATGTATTATTCATTCTTTTGGAAAACAGAAGTTGTCCTCAAAGCACAGTACAGATACCCGTGCAAACTGAAAATGTAGTCAGGGATGTGGGCACTGCCAAAGGTATTTCATTTAGTTTCAGAGTTGTTATTGTCCCCCGCTATGCATCACTGATCAGACCCACTATAGAGTACAGTGATCGATTCAGTATGTGCCTCACATGATGTCACAGGTTTGTAAAGCTCCAGAGTTTCCTAACAAAATTGATCTGTGGTCCACCCTGTCCCTGCACTGTCTGTCTTATAAACTCTGTGCCTGGCCTATCCTACTGTTAGAGATCTGATGGTTTTTGACCTCCTATACCACAGTAAAATAAACACTATAACAAGATACCTGAACCAGATTACAGAACATGATGAAGACATATATTTATCACACAGTACCTTTCCCTTCTCTGAAATAAACCTCCCTCTGCAAGAGATTTTATGTCCTCCTTCAAATTTAACCTAAATGACTGAATGGGAAAAACTGGGGCTATAGAGGGATAGACTGAAGGGTCACTCTCAAACTTATTCTAGGGCTAACTGGCTTCTCCATCCTTGAGAAAGAGGACAAAGCTTGCAGGTGTGTATTGGCAAGATGTATATATTCATTAGACTAAAACAGATTTGAAACTTCTATGTATCCTATGAAGCAGTGTGGGAAGGGACAGAAAGGTATTAAAATGAAAGACCAGCAGTCCGCATAGCCAAAAAAAAAAAAAAAACAATCAGTCACTGTAACCTAGGAATCATAATGCAGACCCCCCTCCCCCACACACACACATGCACATATACACACACACAAACACATGCAAAAGAAAGTTTCTACCAGAAAGTATGGGAGTTTGATATTGTGCATTTCAGCATTTTAGGATTCAGGTCAGAGATATTCTGGTCTTCAGTAATATGATAGTAAATTATATCTATATATAAATACATATATATATATATATATATATATATATATGTGTGTGTGTGTGTGTGTATCAAATGGTTTGAGTTTAGACACTTAAGAAACTTACAAGATACAGCCTAAATGCAAGAATCTTGAAAGCTTGAACTGGCAAAAGGAAATGGAACAGTGTTTCTTTTTGCCAGAACCTGAACTATGCAGGATATTGGCACAGTGAAGATCAGGGTCATACCTCCCAACCATACCAAATTATTCCTTTTTTACAGAGTTTTGGGTCCAAATAATGGGGTGCCACAATTCTTGAGTGGCACCCCATCATTTCCAACCTTTTCCAAGTTTTGTTTTTAATTTTTTCATCGCTTTGTTTTGAGCCAACATCATTACATGAGCAACGACGTCAGCTCTGCCAGGGCTACCAGCTTGTCAGAATTGAGCTTAAGGGCACCCATGCACACATTTTTGGCTGGCTGGCTCATTTTAAATGCATTTCCATTTCTGTGATCTGAACTGCGAGTGCAAGTGGGAAACAGTTATTCAAATGACCGTTTTGGTAAGGATCCAGCTGCAATTTCAAATGGAGCTTTTCTCTATCTGTGAGGCAGGGGATCATGAACTGGGTGAACATGATTTGACTGAAGTAGGAAACATATTATTTATTCTGTGAAGAGTGTGTGTGTGAAAATGCCCCCAATGTAATATACCTGGTGGCTAGAGGTACTCAGGCTCAAACCCTGTACCTTAGGTACAGGGTAAAAAGAGCCTACAATCCCTAGACACCACCACTTTTGAATTGAAGCATCATATTTTTGATCTGTTCATCATAAAATCTGTGGTTTTCAGGACTGTGGCAAATCACTGAAGGATTGAATTCCACTTGTGAATTAAAGCCTCATATTTTTGATCTGTTCCTCAAAATCTGTGGTTTTCAGGATAGTGACAAATCACTGAAGGATTAAATTCACTAAATAATGACAGGCATTTGAATTTCAGACTTCGTATTCTTCAGAAACTAAATGGTAACACAAACCTTTTATTATAGCAGTTTTCTAAGTTTATAAGAGCAGTATTTGAAACTTGTCCCTATTTTGGGGCTGTATTCCCCCATTATTGGCATTGTCCAGGTTTTTTGTGCTAAGATGTTGAGCCTAGAGCTATGGTGAGAAGTGAGAACTGAATTCACTAAAAGATAGCCATTTAATTTTCAGTGTTCCTACCTGTCAGAAAACTGCTGATTTGGCATAGTGGTATGTTGTTCTGATTGTAATGTACAGGGTCCTGGGTTCAAGACTTGGCAGTGAAATGCATTGTGGTAACACAACATTTTATTCTAACAACTTTCCAAAATGTTTGTTTCCCCCCACCAAAAAAAAAACAAAAAACAAACAAACAAACTGAAATTGAAAATAAATGTGAGAAGCTGTGCAAGATGCCTATGGCTTACACTACTGTCATTCTATATATATATATATATATATATATATATATATATATATATATATATATATATATATATATATATATATGTGTGTGTGTGTGTGTGTGTGTGTGTGTGTGTGTGTGTGTAAGTAGACTTTTATGATGGACATGTTCTGAATTGGGCAGTTTTGTCATTATTGGTTCATGCATTTTGTTTCATTTCCAACTGGAAAAATGTTCAAACAATAAGTTTAAAATGCACTCTGTCTAACAAGTATGCTGTATTATACAAGGCATATAATTAAATAAAGTCAGGAAGGTGTATCAAAGAACACATGTACGTTTCTTGTTTTGTGTGCAAGGGGCCAATGATTTGAAAACAGCCCAAAGGTAATCTTTATCCACCACTGGTTAGATGCATTTTCTTTGGATGTGATGTGTGAGTTTCAATGGCAGAGCAGTTTGTATGCCAAGTCTATTTTTATTGTGAGATAGTATTGCTTTGTTTAACAGATGTCTATTAGTGTTTGTGCATTCTGCTGTAAAGTGTAAAAATAAAAATCCAAATAATCTATGTAGAAGTAAAGCAGCATGCATACATTAGTGTTTATGGTAAATGGGGTGAAATAGATAGGTAATGGGACATTGGAATGACTGCAGGGGAACTCTGGTGCCATATTTGGTTGTCTGTTCTTCAGTTTACTTTTGAAAGTTGGTATCCCACAATTCCATTGGAGTGGGCAGGGTTACATAATTATGTAAGCAAATTTGATGTTAATCAGTGTACAGATTTGTACCTATTTTTTCATGGGCCTTGTCCAGATTTTTGATGTTTCCAGGTTGAGAGGTATGATCAGGATATTGATCTTTTCCCCACTGTGATGTGATCTCAGTGCTAGAATATATAAGCAGCAGGGTTGGGGTGCTTGCCACCTACAAAAATGGGTGTACTATGTGCTTTGTTTATTTATTTTTGAGCTTACAGGATTCAAGCATTTGGGCTCAATCTTTAAGTTTTATGCATTTATGTTTTTGAGTTTCTAAGCTAGATCCATATATTTTAGAAAGATAGTTCAGATAGAGATATTCACATATATATTTTGATTTATATATATGTGCATGTGAGTATGTATATATGCATGTATTATATATGCATGTATACAAACTCTGAGATGGCACAATACTGGTGAAAAGAGAAAACTCCTTAAACCTGTATTCCATTATCTCAGCTACCTCAGTGACTCTCTGTTGATTAAAATGTTAGTTGACAAAATACACACCACATCACTTAAAAATCAATTATAACTCCACAGAAATTTTATAAACCAGATTTTTGCTTTAGTAGAATTCTTATGAAAGTTCTCCCCTAAGTGGAATTATGAAATTAGTTCATTGGCTTGCATTTATTGGTGTTGGGGTATTTCATTGAGAATTTATGAGTTAGGGTAAAACATTTTTTTGTTCTTGTCACATATTAGATTTTTAAGGTAAGATTATCTAGTTATACTTTATGTTAAAATAAATAGCAGGGGACACGTTTCTGGGATTTTTACATATATATTAAACTGACTTTTATAACCATCTGATGTTTTTATTTAAATAACCACTATGCTAGCATAATTAATGTTTATACATAAATCAAAAATGGATATCAGATTCCTTTTATGCAATGTAGATGTCATAGCTTTTAATTAAAAAAGGAAATCTTCTTGAATTTTTTTTGGAATGCAAATGGAGTACATTTCTTGTTAAATCTATAACTGAAACATAACACAGAGTATGCCTATTAGAATTTACATTACTAGAAATAGACAAATGGTATATTTAATTATCTCACTGTGCTCCTGTGGTAGTTAAACTGAGCACTTTGAAAGCTTAATTTTATACCGAAGAAACTTTAAGCATTATAATATAAGAACTGAGGAGACTGCAGTATGGATTTTCATGTCAAGTGAGTAAATATTCTAAAACCATGTCACTGTTATCTTAGTTTTGTAAAAACAGAGCCATTTAAAGGCTCTTACACAAATAAATTAGACTTTGCATTTTCACAGATATTCACAGATCTTGAGCATTGATTCAGAAAACTGTCCCGCATTATGGTAATGAATTTGCATGATCAGTAGCCAAGCACAGGGTGTGTGTGATGCAGAAACATGCATCACTAGCAGGGAATGCAGAGCAATACTGTATATGTCAATGATAGTATAATGACATGGTAGTGAGCAGCATTATTAAAAGGAGTCACTTGGGGTATGAAAATGTGTCAAAGCAAGATGGTGGAGTGATTCATAAATGTATAAATGCCATGTAGCGGAAATGTGCCTACTGTATATTTGAACTCAGATAGATGTTTGTGTTCTTGTTAAGGGAATTACTCAGGAGTGTTGGGGGTTGCTGCAGCATTTGTAAATGTGCCCTGCATGATTATGTACATTGCCACCCCCTGAGGCACCAGGTCATCTGACCATGCCTAACATTTCATGGATGCCATGACACGAATATTGTGATAAGTACCATGTGGATAGGGACACCATGCAAGAAACTGTGGACATGCGTTGGCCTCATTTGCATCCTCATGGGAGTTGTGAAGTACCTATCCCAGTAGATATAAAAATACTGTATGTGTGGCTTTATGTAGTGACATGGACCTTTCAGCATTTGACTGGAGCACAGTGATGTCATCTTAGGTACCATCCTTGAGAGTTTTCCATCAGTTTCTCTATGCCATTCCTCAACATGTCAGCGATCATATGTAGTTCACTCATATCACAGAAGGGAAAGCCAACACAATACAGAATTTCTATGATGTAGGCCATTTCTCTGATCCTGGGCACAGCAGAGTATTCCACATTGAAATAAAGGCCCTGCTTGGTGATCTGTGAAGGGGGGGGGTATATGAACTATAAAGCGGATCACTCCATCAACTGCCAGTTATTCTGTAATGCACAGGTTATCATCTATAATGTGGCCACCCAGGTAGCTATCACAACTCCCACATATAGCACACCTGTGACTGGTGCTCAGGAACATCTTGTTGGTTATGCCAGCTATGCCTTGGAACCCAGGCTCATGACATCCATAAGAAATACACAAAATCAAATAGGCTATGTTTACAAGCATGCCCAATTAGAAACAAAAAGCATTATTGAGTGTGTGTTGTGTTTGGGCTGTTGAAGGCATCATTTCATTGTCTGGATTCATCCATTGATGCCCTGCAGTATGACACTTGCAAGTGTGCAAAAATTGTTTTAGTTTTTGCAGTGTTACACACTATTATACATAGGGAGCAGTTACAGAAGGGTGGGCACGTGGAGAAGTAGTTCCAGCACACCAGGTAGTGGGGGTTGAGTCAGATGAGGAGTCAGTGAAATAACTCACAGTAAAGGATGATCTTGTCAGATGGAGGATAGCGCAGCGGCAGTGGCAAAAAGGGTGTCAGACCATAACAGACCAGAGCAAAGCAGAAACACTGCAGTAAAGCTGATGTATGCCAAATGAGCACTAGGCTATGCTTACCCATACATAGGATGGCAATACTGTGGATCAAACATAGAGAACACAAGTAGCAATGTACAAAGAGCAAGACACATAACTGTCACTTGCACAGGTGGGGAAGGGACTATATGTGTGAGTGTCTTTCATGGAAGTGAGGAGTGAGTACGGAGAATTATTAGAATAAAATGTGATGTTGTGTCTATTGCCTTTCAGTGAGAGAGAGCGAGCGAATGTGTGTGTGTGTTTGTGTGTGTGTGTGTGTATGTGTGTGTGTGTGTGTGTGTGTGTGTGTGTGTGTGTGTGTATGTGTGGGTTGGAAATGCTTAACAAAAAAGGCTTTGTGATGGGTCAGTGTCAATGGAAATTTGTGTGTGTGTGTGTGTGTGTGTGTGTGTGTGTGTGTGTGTGTGTGTGTGTGTGTGTGTGTGTGTGTGTGTGTGTGTGATGCATCATGCTATATACTTGGATAAGTGGTTCAGTATATTAAAGCTGTAGTCTCATATTATAATAATGCCTGTAGGTTCAATAACCTTTCCCACGTGTGTTCTCATGTAATTTTTAAATTTAGGTGTCTGTTTCATTATATTAACTACTAGATTAGAAGTGAAAATTAGGTGTGAGATACTTTATTTTGGTAGACATTTGTGTTCCAGGCAGTCTTTGTCAATATGCTTGTTTCTTTCCATTATAGTAGCTCTGAGGGGAATATGTGTCTAAACAACTTTTTTTTGTTTGTGTGTGGACAATTGTCTCAGACATCCCAAGTAGCTTAACAGGTTAATGCTTTGCTTTTCAGAATGCAGGTAATAATGATTGCAAGTTCAGGTTTCTTTCTCAGTTGTGTATGCTAACAGCCTTGGTGATTTGAGAAGTAGGTTTGTTGTTCATTAAAATATTTATGAGCTTCATTTTTTCATTGTATCTATAGATCTGTCTCCCCTCACCCTCTTTCTTGCTATCCTTTATTTTGCTTATTATTTTATTTCTCTCCATTTATGCAGCAGCATCTAGACCTACACTCATACTAACCCTGTTTGCTGTATGGACTGATGTCTCTTTCATCATAGTTCTCCCCTTCCTTCACTGTGTTACTACACCATTTGCCTTATCTGCCTTGTCCTACCATCCCCCATTCCTCTAACCTTCCTCCTAGTTTTCTTGCTTTCTTTCACAACTTCCCTACGCTTCCTGTAAGAAAAATGGGCATCTGCCTAGAAAATTGTTTAGCCCCACTTACCCCACTCCCAAACTGCTCATTTCTTAGGTTTTCACCTTATGTTTTACCCTTTGCTTGCATCACCTTTTCACCTCTTTACTATACTCTCATTTCCACCCTTTAATCTGATCAAAAAATAGACACACACACCCCTCATTCATAGCCATGTAAGTCTTCCAAATAATTTCCCCTTCTCCCCTTCTTGCTGCTACTCTGTGTGGGGGAATCTGCAGAGTATTGTCAATACACGGGGATAACTGAGGATCAGTGCAAGGCACTAGACTGACATATTCCACCCCACCAACTATTATGTACAATAATTATCATTCACCACTTATACTGGGCTTTTATGCTACTGGCCGAGCAAATGAGCAGAGCATTGTTGAGGAGAAGTTGGCACAGATGATAGCAGGCATGACTGTATATTCTGAAGCACTGCTCTTTGCAAACGATTATACTACCAACTATGGATCACTGGACAGTTTTAGCAACACTAAAGCACTAACAAACAATTCAGACTTGTGAAAGAATTGCATTGAGGAAACACTCATTGTCAACTCATTTGCATGTCTTTGAATCAAAAACTGAACAACTGGCAGAACTGCATTAAGTTATTCTATACCATCCCATGTAATGCTGTTGGACATACACCTACAGGCACACACAATATACAGACATAGACAAAGACAACATTAAACACACACACACACACACACACACACACACACACACACACACACACACACACACACACACACACACACACACACAGACACACACACACACACAGATAACATTATACATTCACAATTATTCCCCTAAACACACACACGCACACACACACACACACGCACACACGCACACACGCACACACACACACACGCACACACACACACACACACACACACACACACACACACACACACACACACACACACACACACACATACAAAGGCACACACAAATGCACAGAACTTTGCAGTACTTACTTGCTATGATAATACTACACCTCTTGTTGCCATAGGTAGCAAGGGATTATCATGATCAAACTGTCCCTTTTACTATTCACTGTTTTGCTTCAAAATAACACATTTGAGCTTATCTGTGAATCACTTTATTCTACTATTTTAATCCTGGTGCACTATTCTGGGACAGAACACATAATTAATTTCCTTGTCCCTGGGTTGCCACATTTGCATGTGGCATTATCTTGTAAGACTGCTATAGTGCTACCTTTGTGTCTCTCCCTCACAATATAATGTGAAATCCAACTTGAAACAGTATGGCACAGTTGTGTTATGTGCTTCTGAATACCCTACATTATTTGGCAAAGCTTAGTTGTGAAAGTGATTTAGGCTTTGTTTGTATTACTTTTTTTCATAAACCTGTTTATCAATGCTGTTTACGGAGATATATGATTATATTGGACAGTCTTGCTCTCAAATATGTTTTGATACTGATGTTTTGTTAGTAGTTGTTCATTTTGTTTATTTTTTACTAAAATTAATAAAATGGGCTCAGCTTAAAAATTAATAAAACACAGCATTTTAAATGCATTCTGGTGTGAACATGTTGTTACTGGATTAGGCATACATGGAAGGAATACAATGGAAATATCACTGATTAGATTTTCTTCATCCAGTTACCTTGCACTGACCTAGCACTTCAATGTTTTCTATAAAATTGTTCAAACTCTTTATCAAGTGACCCACCTGTAACACTTAGGATTAAGAAATGCTGGTGTTTTATGGATGACTCCTAAGTTAAAAACTATGAAAACCACATTGCATCATCAGGCAGGACCTTTACATGTTACCAAACAAATGAATTACACAAAACACGACATTCATAGACATCTTAGAAACATTTTTAAACTGCAATAAAGGAAATCAAAGGAACAATCTCCAAATAGCAATGTGATTCATCCAACAAAAACTCTTAAAGAGTTATTTGATAACTTCATTAACTTGGAAATTCAGCAATGCATTCTCAATCCCCTGGTCATGTAATATTTTAATAGCTGATGAGTAGATCCTTCTTCCAACAAGCCACTCTACTTTGCTATTACAATTCTGACCTTCCCAGGTCAACAGGTACATCTAAACAGATAAGTTTTCTCACACTTGTTTCTGATTGGCTTTTATCCTACTTAAAACAAATTTTATTTGAGAAGCAGTAATTCTTTTAATCTAGAAACTGCCCCATACATTTCTCTTTATAAAGTATCAATGTATTATGATCTTTGATCAGTAGGCAGATTCATACATTTCTTGACCCTAAGATGTCCCGCTGACTCTTAAAATTGTTGCTGAAAAGGCTCTGGGGTTGATGCTGTTTTATTTATTGTGCAAAAGATTATTTTAATGCATTTAGAATTCCTGTTTGTTATCTGTCTATGATATTATTCATAGGTCACTTAGAATTTCACTGCTGTAGTGTTATCCTGGAAATAGGTGAAAAGGAGCTAAATGGGGACAATTGTTGTCTCACCTACGTAATACTAGGTAGCCATTTCCCTGGGCCATGATCCTGACCCATGTTTTCTTCACTGTGTACGCAAACAACATGGGAAGTCACTGCAGTAGATTTCCTCTCATATAGAATGTGAATAAGTCCGTTCTGCTTTTCATTTGATAATGCTATCAGCAAGTCAGACTAGAAATAAAGCTTCATATCCTAGAGTATTGGCTGAAAGGTATGAGATTGTACCTAAATCTTACCAAAACTAAGTAGATGCTGTTCGATTACAGCAATCTGAAACTGTTACTATCTTAAAAGGTACTCTACTGAGTTAGTTAACTCAGATACCTTGGTGTTTGATTCGATGACATCCTAGACTTTATTGATTTTGTCTGCTCTGTAGATTAAACAAATACTGGGCTAGCTCACTGAGATCAGAATTGTTTAATAAAGGATTCTCATATCAGACTAATCAGCTGACTCACCGGTGCTTCCTTGATTCTTGTTTAACCCCATACTGTACAGAAACCAGTCTGCTGTGCTGCTGGGAAACCTGGACGTCTGGAAGTGACGCACCACAGGGCAGAACAAATTCATCTGAGGATAAAGAGAACATGATCACAAATTCCATGTTTGAATAAAATGGATGGTTGCAGATGTCTACATTTCTGATAGTTGTTTTTCTATAGACGCAATGACTATCACACCTCATCGTGCAGGTCTTATCCTCTTCACTCCTAACATTAAGATACTCCATCCTGCGATTGCTATACTGCTGTAGAATAGATATTTTCTCAATATAGCTCCAAATGCACCATTTGATAAAGTTGTCATTAATCAAATTCACATTCCTTACAATAGTACCACCTTGCAACTTCTAAATCCAGGCAACACCACTGCATTGCTCTGAAACATCTGGTTTGGATGGGACCGAACCCATTAAATCCCTAAATCACATACAGTAGCATTTTGTATTTAGACTTACACATAGAAATAACAGGACCTCATTAGCTAGTTTGCTTAAGTGGTACTTTCCAATCAGTGATTCTTTATAAGCTAGCATGCACTTTAATTCTGTTGGGTTCTAGAGACAAACTGCCTTTATTCAAATTCAAAAATATGAAAAAGAAAAAATCCACAAAAATGTATATATTTTTTCCTTTTGCAGGGATCAAAGTCCTATAAACCTTCAATGTGGGAGGGGGGATTCTTTTCCTGCTCCCCATAGTCTGACTAAAAGATCATATTGAGTAAGAGAAAGAAATACCCCTTCAGTTTTTTTCATTTCATAATTATATATTTGTTTAACTACAAAACTGAATTTTGCCCTTTGAAATTCTCAGGCGAACATTTTACTACGTGTCACGGTAAGAGAAACACACTGTTTTCTGCATATATACTGTCCTGCAGCCACTGATGGGAGTAATATATTACAATATGTAATATATTACAGTAATATATTACAACTTCTAGTAAATAGTAATATAACTAGTTACTTTTTAAAATAGTACTGAAGTAATAGTAATGTATTACTTTTTTAGTAACTAGTAACTTAAATGTGTGCTACTTTTGAGTTACTTTTGCTTAAACCAGTGGTTCTCAATGCGGGCGATATCACCCCCTAAAGAGCAATGGAAAACTTCCAGGGACCCTGAATAGTATAGATAGCAATCTGATGTTAGTAGGTAAAAGAGACTTTGAAGGGGCAATTTGGATAAAAAAATTACAACATAATGTTGATACAATGCATAGCATATAGCATTCATAATAGATCATTACAATTAGTCTGGAGCAACATTTACTTCAGTTTTTTAGCACTGCAAGGAGGTGAAAGCTAATGATGACCAGACTCTGGCCCTGCTGTGGTACTGTGGGACTCTCACCCACTAAAACACCCTCTAACACTGGAACAATTTATTTTGCTAGAGATCATATCCTTAGGTTGCCTTATAATAAACGTCATTGGTTCTCCATACCGTCATCAGTTGGAATCGAACTCACCACTCACTGGTTTATCACCTGACACCCCAACCCACTGCACCAAGCAGGACTCTTTGGGTGCATTTATGATCAACCAACTTTTGTCTTGACAATTTTTTGTTATGTTGTATTCAAAATTCTTGGTAGTTATGTATTATCGCAACTAGACTTTCGCGGTTGCGAAATGCGCATACCACCACAGATAGGACAGCATGAAACAATTGAAACTGTCTTTGTAAATGTGTAGTGCTGGCCAGAAACTTTACATTTACTGTAAGGTGGCATTCAGAGTCTGTATTGCTGGGGAATAACTTTGGATTACCTTCAGGAACAGAAACAGTGGGGAAAATCCTCTTCCTGTTTTTTGCATGCATTACACAGGCATGCTACAGTTTTCATGGCTGCTATCGTACTATTGTTTGTATTATTTTGAACTTGTAGAAGGAATTCTTCACAGAAGTAAAACACAGACAATGAGAAATTGTTTCACTTGCTTACTTTTAACCATTGCTGTATTTACAAATTGTCAAAAAAATAAAACTCACCAAAACCATCACTACTCTGTCTGTGTTTGCCTTCTCTGAAGGATTCCTTCCACACAGTGAATACAAGCCATTCATCTCACAGACAGCAGGCATGGCAATTCAAGCATGCAATACACATGCAAAAAACAGGAAGAGGGTTTCCTCCACTGTTTCAGTTCCAGAAGGTAACCTGAAGTTATTCCCCAACAATACAGACTCTGAATACCACCTTACAGTGTTTCATGGCCTCGTTTCTACCAAAGTAAGCAAAAGTCACAATCGTGAAAATCTGGTTGCGATAATACGTAAGTACCAAATTATTTTTTGGGTTTCGATTTTTAGTTGCTGGAAATAGACAAAATGTGAGAGGTTTTTTATAGGTCTTGTGCTGATGGGCTGTGTATGGTTTGGTTTAATTATTATTTGTGACTCTCTTCTAGCTATAAAGAATAGTCATCTTTGTCTCTTGTTAGGGTTCACCACAGTGGATCATTGGTCCACAGAACAAGTGGCAGTAGAGTTTTATGGTGTCAGGTTGCCAGCCCAATGCCTGATTTTCCTCAGAAGGTACACACACATACCTAGGGTCAGTTTAGAATGTCCAATCCATCTGCAGCATGTCTTGGGAGTGTGAGAGGAAATCAAGCACCCAGAGGAAACTCATGTGAACACAGGGAGGACATGCAGATTCTGCACAGAAGGCACCCCAGAAAAGAATTGAACCAGAGAACCTCTTGCTGTGAAGCGACAACGCTAACCACTGCACCACTGAGAGGGCATAATTTAGCAGATATTATAGTGCATAGCAAATTTGTTCCCCATATAGATAAGCTGGTTAAACAATTTCCTCTTACTTTAGGTACGTATAAGTGTAATAGGTGTTCTGTGTGTAAATATATTGTTAATAGATTTGTTAAAATAAATGGTATAAGATTTGATCCTAAAGAATTTTGCTGTAATGTTCAGGGCATTGTGTATATACTAAAATGCCCTTGTAACTTATTTTATGTGGGAGAAAGTTTGAGGTCTTTTAAAATTAGGTTGCAGGAGCATGTCAGGGACATTAGAAATGCTAGAGTAGAAATTCCCTTGGGCACTCATTTCCAAAAATTTCACCATAGTAACCTTCCTTGTTAAAAGGTTGCATATTGGAAAAATACATATGAGAATGGGGGAACATGATGATTTTAAGGAAAAATTATTGTATAAAAAAACTCTGTATATACTTAAATATGATACATTGACACCGAATGGGTTAAATAGTGAATACAATTGGAAATACATGATTTAACAACATTATAATTGTTTTGTTAATGAGCTTCTGATTGTTTAATTGTTTGATTGATAGGTGCAGTTAAAGATTTTTTTTTGTGTTTTTACTCCTTGAAGGCATTTTTGCTGAGGTGCTACAGGTGAATAAAATGTTTTCTTTGGATCTGTGGTGGTCATTTTGTTTCACTTTGGTGCTTTGTTTCAATCTTCTTGTGTTTTTTGTAACTTTTGGATGGCTACAGATCCTTCAAGTAATTTAGCACACATCTTACAAGATAATGGCCTAGAAGGTTCACAGCGTACTAGGGAACATTACTTGCATATGGAAGAATGAATTAATAAATCAGGTGAAGCTCCTGCTAAAATTTGGGATAGACATGTAGAGGAAAGAAACCATAGAGTTAATAATCCTTTCTCTACAGTGGGTGTATCTGCTACAGTTTCTGTTGAGCTTCAGGACATTTGTAATAAGTTGGAAAATGTTCTGTTTAAGGAAACAAATATACATTTTAATGTTATGAGCCATAAAAGATATTTGGAATTAGATATTACACCTAGGGGCTTAAGGGCTTTTAAGACCCCTAGCACACCTTTTGACTTAAATGATGATGATGATGATGATTTTAAAAATTTTAAGACACGATGGATTGCGGTTGCACATCGGTCTCAACTGAGTGGCTTAAAATTCTGATAGAAAGAGATCAAAAAAGAATGAAGGAAGAAGCACTTAAGATTTGTGCTAAGTGACTGAGTGGCTTAAAATTCTGATAGAAAGAGATCAAAAAAGAATGAAGGAAGAAGCACTTAAGATTTGTGCTAAGTTGCATCAACAGGTTAGCCCCATGTGATTGCGTACCCTGCTGGTTGAAATAAATGAGAAACTTAAATCCTATGAATCAGACTTGATTAATAGGAAGAAGAATATGTTAAAATGGGATTTGCATGAATATGGGAATGGCAGGGTGTTCCTATAGAAACATAAACCAGAGGGTAATACATCATCACATTGCAAGGAAGGTTTTAAAAGATCTTATGGTGTCTCATTTGCCTCCTCTGAAGATACAGCTACGGCGACTGAGTGGGATAGTAAGGGGAGCCTTTCCAACTTTACCAATGGCTCAAAACCCCTCAGCCTTCAGCAATGGATTTTGGAATGATGAAAATGTTGAACAACCTCCAGCAAACCAAAGAAAAAGAGGTAGAAATGCCTGGTGACAGTTTAATGGTGGAGAAGGACAATTTAATAATGGCCATAAAAAAAAATTAAATGGCACTAATGTTTATAGGGCTAAATCTTTACTAGTTAATTTGTTAGGATGTGAATTGTCCAATGTACATTTGCCTGTTTTGAATTTGGGCTTAACATTTGTACCCACAGTGCTACCATATTTTTATGTTTTTAAATGTGAGTTGTTTAGATTAGCTAGGAAACTGCATTTAAAATATTTTTTAGTGAGCAACATGGTGAATGTGACATGCATGATTTGAATGAGAGTACAGATACCTCATTTTATCCATGTATTTCTGATGAATGTAATTTGTTGGTTGAAGAAAGCAATGCTTATTGTAAGCTAGATACTACCTATGTTAAATGTAATAGCATATTTATATCTCATTTTAATAATGTAGGTATACAGAACATTACAACTTTTATACATGCTGCTGAATTTTTTTTTTTATTATTTTAACAGCTCTAAACATTCTATTACCTATAATCTTACTAAGGAACAGTAAAAAGCTTTGAATGTTTTAAAAAATTATAGAGAATTAGTAATAAAACCTGCTGATTGTTGTGTCTTTCGGATTTTGTTAGGGGTCGCCACAGCGGAACTCAGGTCCGCTAATGATTGGTAGTTGATTTTTACGTGCCGAGTTACCAGCCCTGATGCACAACCTTCAACGAAGGTATGCCCATTCACGCATGTCTCCATGGAGAAGATGCTCTAGCTGAGAATCAAACCGGACAGCATCTTACTGTGAGGCGACAAAGCTACCACAGCACCACCACCGCGGGATACTAATAAAACCTGCTGATAAGGGGAACAAAAGTGTTGTACTAAATTACAAGCAATATGTTGATATGTGTTATAAACATTTAAATGATGCTTCTGTTTATGAAAAATGTAATGTTATTATAGTACAATGAAGCTGTTGAAAAGTATGCATTGTTGTTGGAAAAAGGTGTATGTAAGTATCTAGCGCAACACTGCCTGCAGCTTCCCTGATTTTTGTTGCTTGAAACAATGCCATTTTTTGCACTGGCTTGTATGCATGTGGAAGCACACATTGCTTCCCTTCTTGAGATGCTACAGCAGATAAGTAAGTAGCATGGTGGGTCAGTAATAAATCACTGCCTTACAGTTCCATGTTCTGAGGTCCAGTCCTAGCATATGGTCATTGTATGGAGTTTGGCATATTATCCCCTTCTCTGTGCAGGGATCCTCCACATCCTCTGGTTTTCTTCCATGTCCCCAAAACATGCTAGTTGTTTGCCTGAACTAAACTGTGTACATGTACATTGTATTTAATCTTACCCTTATGGTGTACTTGACAAAAAAGTGTTTAAAAAGGACTAGTTCACTTATTAATTTCATAAATGAATAAAATTAAATATGAACTTGTTTCATGATTACTAATTAGCTTTTATACATACCGTTTTATGAACAAGTGTGTCTTGTGGTAGGAATGTGAAAGCACAACTGGCGCATTTGATTTAATCATTAAAAACATGTTCCAAACACTTAAAATGTCATGTTTGAATTAATATTAATATTTTAAAATAATATTCTGGAAGGTAAAAAGCTGTTTCAGCAGTGCTGTGTGTAAAGATTACAGTACTATGGTCATCTCAAATTTTCATTCATTCAGTTGTGCAAGGCACACTACCTGATAGTATTGCATTCTTCCATGTTTGTTGTTTCTTAAAGTTAAAAAGGGACTGCAGCCTCCCTGTGAGCATAAAACAGAGTACTGTAGAGTGCTCTAATTGACAGATGATGCTTGTATTTGTGCAGTTGAATTCTGTCTTCAGTCAAGCAGTCCCACCATTTGGAGGTGCACTAATCCCGATGCTCAGAGATACACTACTAAAAGAAATCTCATAGTTTTCAATAACAAATGATAACAAAACTGCCCCACCAGTTATGTGACCATAATTATACCAAAATATGTTGTTTAAATGTAAATATGTCAAAAGTAATGTAAACTGAGTATCTGGGAATATCACAAGAATGACAGACTTTTCTAGTAAATGTCACTTTTTCTGAAGCAGAATTTTTATGGTCTGTAGGACAAATCGAAAAATGTTTATGATTCAGTGAACATTACTGAACATTTTTCATCACAACATTTCCATGTCTGTGGTTTATAAGTGAGAAAGGCATATGTCAAAGTCTGTTCCATGTCAGAGAGATATGAAGCCCTGACTGTGATCATGATGACCAGAGACAGACTACTGACCCAGATGCTGGGCGAGCTAACAAGAAATGGTGAGGGTGAGTAGTTGATACTGGGAAGGAGGAGGCAAGGAATACTGTTGAACTGGCACATAGCAGAGATGGGCTATCATGTCACCACTGGTTCACCAGCAGCATTAGTATTGTGCTGGAGTTGAGCTTACACAGCAAGTGATGACTGTGGCCATTCCTGTCAACTACTACAAGGTACAGGGAGGTTAGGACATATAATATATAACCCTTGTGGTTGTCTGGATGATACTCCCAGCGGCTTGTACTGTGGATTTTTAAAAGAATAAATGGTAGAAATGTTGTCACAGGAAACAAAAGGATAAAGTGTGGAAGGAAACACTGTCCAGCAAGTAATTGGTCATAAAAGCTTAGAAAAGTAGTTACTAATCAATGCAAAATTCGGGCTTGGAGTAATGTGTTACTGTTTGGTAAGAGTGTAATGGAGTGATTGGATGATAATGGTGGCAAAAGAAGATGGTGTGAGATAAATACCTCATACACAGTGCACAACATCATTTTGTCCTTCTCTGAAATCAATCCTGAGAAATAATAGCCAAACTTCACACACATGCGATGCTGAAGAAACAAACTCTATTCACAATCGCCTGCGTCTGGCTCGTCTGTGTCTGTGCCTGACAGGCCACACACACCCCCGGCCATAATGGACATGGAAAACCCTAAAAAATCCAAAAAAACCCAATCCACCAGCAAGAGACAAGAGACGAGATCAACATAAACTATAAATGGGGCGTGCTGGAGGGACAGGCTTCATCACCAGAGACTCACCTCCTACACTATGGAAACCAAAACATCATCCCAGTCCAGAGCCCCTGACTGACTCTGTTCAAGAGAAATCTTGACAAGTGGATGGGAGGAGAGAGAGGTTTACCGGGAATCATCTCTGTATCACTGCTGGACAGAGGCACAGCAAACTAATGGGGTACATATCTCATCCTAAGGGGTGGTGAAAGCCACACACACTCTGGCTAGGCTTATAAATGCCCTAGGGCAGATAGCCTAGTATGAAACTATGAACCTATGAAATGAGCCAAAATATAAAAAAACAATTAAAAGGAGCCAATAACCATAATTAAACACATTTGGAGATAGAGACAGAGCCTGAATCATTCATGCATGCATTCATTCATTCATTCATTCATTCTCCCATGCCTGATAATGGAAAGGAATAGGCAGTTGCACAGAGTAAAATCTGTTATAATGGTTTCACAAAAACTCACACAAGTGTGAACAACATTTTTGCATCTGGTTATGACTTTTTTGTATTGTTTCTTTATACATAACTAGGACGACTTTAAGTCAGCTCCAATAGGTTAACAGCACATCTGGGAGCACTTGTGGAAGCAATATGTATTTTATTTTTTACTGTACTATTTAAAAAAGTAATTCCTGATGTCACACCAGTACTTGGAGTTGTCTTCTTAAAACTTTTAAAACATCCGTCTTATAATGTATTGATATGCATCATACAAATGAGCTAGACAGAGCTGTCCTTATGCATAGGCCAACTAGGTGGCCGCCTAGGGTGCCACTTTAGCAGGGGTGCTTTTCCAGTATTTATTTGCTTATTTATTTTTTGCAGTAAAAAATTGTTTCTTTAAAATATGTTGAATGAGTAAAGGAAAACAACACTGAAGAGCAAGACAAACTGTGAAAAAAGGAAGAAAAACGTAATCTGGCTGGTGTAAGACCAGGATGGGGGCAATGAGTAGTTTGGGGGGCACTGTGCACCCCTTTTGCCTAGGGCACCAGTTGACCAAAGTCCAGCCTTGGAACAAGGTGAGAGGAACAAGATGGCACAAAGATTCCCTCAGATGCAAATTAACCATTTTTTTTTTGTTTTATACATTATCTGTTTTGTTATAAAGCCTGAGTGAAATCAGAACCTGAGACTGTGGCAGATATGCTTTGTAGCACTAGAACACAGATAGGACAGACATTTCATTAACTGAAATGTGGGATCATGTAAAATGAAGTTGAAATGCTCATGTTACGTATATTATTTACTACAGCTCACATTTTGGTATCTTAGACCAGTGCTTGAAAAAGAATCAAGTCCGTGCTTTGAACGGTGCTTCCTTATGACCACGCATTTATGTATATATATATACACATATATATATATATATATATACATTATGTATAGTAAAAGTCTTTTATGTTAATGAAAACAAATTTCAAGTACAAAGCAGAAGCAGATGACCTACACAAATCAAAATGCAATTACTTCATCAAAAGATGCTTACAATCATGCAAATTAATATCCATCTCATCTATATGCAGGCATTAATTATCACTAATAGGTATAAGTTTATAGGTAAGTACTAGGTTAGCTGCCTTTCTAGGCCATTTTCAGCCTAGTCAGTTTTACTCATAGGTGAGGATTAAACTCTGTACCTTGTGTTTGTGAGATAAGCACCCTAACCATTATGCCAATCCCCCAGCCTTACGAAGGGCTTGTCATACCATCAAAATCATGATAGTGTATGTTGCTTTTCCATGATCATTTTTTTGCTGGATAATTAAATTTTATTTAAAAAAACATGAACTATAATCTAAGATCAAGCAAGTGCATTCATTCACATGGAAGCATTGCAGGAAATGATACCTGCCATCATATAAAATAAAGCAATATAATGGCCTTAGTTATATTTATCCATTACTTTTCTCACTCAGGTTTGAAACAAGAATATTTGACAAAACAGCAAGACCGTAGAGTGCATGTTGTTTCTCCATGATCTTCTCTTTTATAAGTATATTAATGAGGCAGAATTAATTCTGTCTGCAGAGACAGTGTTCAAATAGCCCCAATATAGTACATGGAACATATTAAAGATTTCAACATTAAACTACCCAAAGCATCATAGAACAGTCAAAATTTACTAAATACTGTAATATCCATGTGCAAACAGTATAACAAATGATATTTATAACCATTTAAAATAAAGCAAAATATTCCTATACTTGGTTATTACTTGTCACTAATGGAAATCAGAGAATATTGCTTATGAAAATAATGAAGCCACCATGATGCATCCCTATAATCACTTTTCTTCAACATCTAAACATGTTTATCAAACTGGTTTAAGAGCAAAGCAAGCATATATATAAAAGCTATTACATTCACATGAAGACATTGCACCAAAGAATATCTGCACTGCTTTAAAATTAATTAAAATGGCTGTTTTACTTGCTGCAGAGTAATAATATGTGACCTGTTGCTACGTCATGCAAACACTGATCCTAACAATAGTTACCATCATACAAAATATTGTGAAATCCACTTCCCACTGATTTCAGTCTACCTCACAGTATTAGGTTTCAGAAAACAGAGTAGAATGAAAGAATAACTAAAGGCTCTAGTTGCTGCACACACTTGTGAAAGTATCAGAAAAATAGTACTGTGGGTTGCTTTCCCATGACCATCTTTTTTCTGCAGTAAACCATTTTATTACTAACAGCATGAAGTGCAAAACAAGACTACATGGATGTCTATCTTAATATTCTCAAAGTCCCCCAAATGATATCTACTATCATGTAATATTACGTAAAACATCCCCTTTTGTCTTTATTTGTCTACTTCTTCCCAAGCATCAATGAGGAAGAGTTAATATAGCCCCCTGATCATATAGTTTGAACAGAAACCAGCGTCAAAGAATATTCCAGAATATTGTAACATCCACATGGAAACATTACACCAAATGATATTTGTAATCATATAAAATATAGTGAAATACTCCTCTTGTCTTTATTTAGCTATTGGTTTTCATCTTCTGGTGTCAGAAAGAATCACTTATGAAAATAACAACAGAATTATACTGTATGCTGCTCCTCCCTAAGCATTGTGATTTTTTTTGTTGTTCTTTCAGACTTCATCATTAGGGGCCCAGCCCCAGTGCCCCATGTCCATAGTGGTTCTACCAGCTATTGTCCCACCCCTCCTGGACTTACTCCAGTATGGCCAGGGTGGTTGTAGAGCCTAAGCACTTTCTGAAAGCTCAGCTTGTCTGCTCTTCCATGGGAGGGGGGGGGTTGTGCTATACCCACTCCATTTCCCCACCCCTATGTGCATTAATTGTGTCCAAGGGCAACTCCCCACAATAGACCATACTTACATGTATGGAGCATATCAACAAGCACCTCCCTATCTAGGATGAGCATGCCCATTCCTTCCCTACCACTCTGTCAATCTGCTGATCTGTTAACTGTACCTGGGTCATGTCAGCTGGGCCATAGTCAAGAGTTTTATTCCTATATACTACCAGAATGGCTTGCCCTGAGTATTGTCTTTTCTGTAATCAAATACTTTTTATTACAAAATCAAGAGCCACAAAGTAGCAATATCTGTGCTTCTAAATCCATATGCAAACATTATATTTGCATCATGCAGAACAAAGAGAATATTCATTTTGCCTATTTCTCTGTTACTGCTCACTGTTGGATGTCAGAGAGGAGAGCTTAAAATCAAAAAAACATACACCTTAAACTTGCAGTACAAAAACAGCTTCACCTGTATCCTAAACAGGCATGATAAATATGTTTGGAACTGTTATAGCTGCAAACACATTTATTTAATGCAAACTCCATTTTAAAAACTTCTTCTGGCTTTTTCCTGGTTAGGGGTTGCCACAGCGGATCACCTGTCTGCTCATGAGTGACAGTGGAGTTTTACAGTGTTGAGTTGCCAGCTTGACACCCAACCTTCCACAGAAGGCACACACATGCACACCTAGGGCCAATTTAGAGTGTCCAATCCACCTACAGCATGTCTTTAGGATGGGGGAGGAAACTGGAGCAAACCCACACAACCACAGGGAGAACATGCAGACTCCACACAGAAGGCAACCCAGCTGAGAATCGAACCGGAGAACTTCTTGCTGTGAGGCAGCAACACTAACCGCTGCACCACCGTGGCTGCCCAAACTCTACTTTAAAAACAATAAAGCAAATTTGTAAAGCACTTTCCATTTTTTTTAGATCATTAAGATCTTCTGACAAATTCCTATTAAAAGTCACAAAATTGAACAACAGTTTTGGGGATTCTCTTTACTCAAATCACACATCTAATAATTGGAATAACATCCTGCAACATATCAGAAATACCAACAACCCATCTAAATTTAAACAACTTCTCAAAGCACACAACTGATAACTGGCTCTGGTCATGCACTGTCCCAGGCTGATGGTACCATCAATTATTTTAACTCTTACCCTCGTTTTTAATGATCATTTCTCTGAATGCCCATTTCTTCTCTGTTTAACTACCTCTCCTTCCATCTCACAAACTCTCCAAAATCAGCCCGATGTCTCTCAGCTAGCTTCTATTCTTTTACTTGCTATCCAGTGAATATGCCTATACACCAACTATGACTGATGTATTGTTGTGTATATTGCATTTTGTTATTCTATATGCATAACTTGTTTACTCTGTAATTAATATATAACCATTATAAAAATCTGTGCATGTTAAATTGTATTATGGAGCTTTTTTTCCCTGGGCTTCTGCTGAAAATGGACTACTAGTCCAGTCAGACCTTCCTGGTAATCAAATGTCAAAAAAAGAAAATTCTGCCTATCTCTGTCCAGCATTTTAATTTGTCTCTAAGTTCTGCTTCCTTTTATATGTGCCTGTATTGCAATAATGTGGCTATTGAATATGACCTCCATTTTAGAAATTACACTGCAACTAGAGGTAGTGTCCTTGTGTTGTATCACTGTCTGTTAAAATTATACTCCTGTTAAAACAGATGAAGCAGTTTTGCATGCTAAATACAAATTTCTGCAAACAATATTTAGCCTTAAATGTCTTTTGCAACCCAAATTTATCTCATCATGATACTTTTTTTTTTTTGCTGTTTCTACATCCCCTTTTTTATGGATATTCAAGCCCACTTTTTTTTTTTTAAAACAAGTTTATTGTTTTAACATATAAGAGAAATATCATAACAATTTTATACAAATAATTAAAAATAGGTATTATTATAATATTCAACAAAACAACTAAAGTATTTACAAAGACATCCACTACAATCAGATCAATTAATTAAACTAAAATACTGTGCTATTGAAATTAGAATTTTTTAACAAATTTTGTAAATTATCCCATACAATAAAATGTGATGTTTTTCTAGTTGTTCTCATTCTAATTGTGCTTATTTCCATATGACACATTATATTCATAACATTTTAAATTCATTGAACGAAGGAGGTGTATCTGAAATCCAATTTCTAGTTATTATTTTCCTAGCCACTGCTAGGATAGACCATAACAAGGGAAGCTTAATCTTTTTAACACATTGAGGTACAGGTGTGTTGAATAATATAAGAGACTTAGAAATAATGAAATTATCTGTAAAAGAGCCTGAAAAAATTCATTAATTGACTTCCAGTATTCTTTCAACTTCATACAGTCATAAAACATATGAGCCCAGTCAGCATTAATTTCTACATTACATCTCTTACATAGATTATCTTTATTATTAATTTTATTCATCATCAAAGGTGTATAAAAAGATCTATGTAAAATTTCCATGTATAAAGTCTCCAGACAATGGAAGATGTAGTTCTATAAGCAGATTCAATATATATTGTTTATCTTGTTGAGTTGGTGGGTCCCCATTAATAGAGGTGAAATAATTCCAGTATGAATCTACATTGTAAAAGTTTCTTGTCTGATAATTTTATGTATATATGAAAGTTTACCTTTATCAGAAACTTTATGCTGTAAATTTATTATCAAGTAATCAATCAGTTTTGGAATAGATTCTTTAACTGTTATAGACATTAGATCTATTCTATCAATGAGATGTTGTCTAAAGATCTGAACCTCTAACCAGCAAGTTTCTCTTAGATCAAATTCTTGTTTTAAGAAATCTAGATTTTTAACTTTATTATCAGATATCAGCTGATACCAGTACTTTAGATTATTATCTATAGCTAAATGAGCTCCTTCAGAAGTAGATGACATAAGCATACCCTGAGTATAAATTATAGGAATACAATAAAATTCCATTCCCTATACTTAGGGTGCATGAATATAAAGTTACGATAACTAATAATAATATTTAATGGGTAACAGACCATATGTTTAGGTGTAATAGGTGAAGTACAAAATTCCTTTAGCAACCACAACATGGAGTTATTTATAATCATATTTTTATGTGTTAAGGAGATTTTCATGAAGTGCATACTAATTAGCTCCCAATAATCTTTCCATTTTGCGACATATGACCGATCTATTAATAAAGTAATAACTTTTATAATAGAAGAGATAATATATAAATTAAAGTCTGGAAAAGAAATACCCCTTGAGACCAGCTATTAGTATGTTTCTTTAATGCAATCCTAGGTCTATTAGGTGCCCATAAGAAATTTAACATTAGTGTATTCAGTTTCTTGATAGTTATTTTTGTAGGTGAAAGTATTATTGATTGTATTAAGTATAAAATCTTGGGGAATATTATAATTTTAATAATTGTAAGTCTCTCCTCCATAGTAAAAAACATATTATTCCAGGTATTAAAAATATTTTGTATATTAAGAAAACAGGTATTATAGTTATTATATATAATAGATTTAATATCTTTAGATAGTATTATACCTAAATAAGTTATCTGACCTGAGTTGGGTACATATTTAGTAAAATCACTAATGAGAGTATTTTTGTATATATAGGTAGTATTTTAGTTTTTCTTCATTGAATATTAAACCAGAAATACTTTTAAAATTCATCATTTTATCAAATAAAGACTGCATAGAAGAATTAGATCCTGCTGATGTAATTAGAACATCATCTGCAAAAGTTGAATTTTGATGTTGTATTTTCTTCTATTTCAAAACCCTCTATGTCAGTACTGTTTCTAATCAAATTAGCCCAAGGCTCCATTACTAAAGTGAATAATAGTGGAGAAAGTGGACATCCTTGCTTTGTACCTTTAAGAATGGGTATTTTTGTGAAACATATGTTCCTACCTTAATATAAGCCAGCGTTCCTTTGTATAAATGCTCAATTAAATTTACAAATGCATCAGAGAATTTGTGCACTTCAGTAAGGTAAACAGATAGTCCCAACTTACTGAATCAAATGCTGAACCTATATCAAGACTAATAAGTGTTAAATCTTTCTTTTTCCTATTTGCAAAATCAATTAATGTTAAAGTTCTTCTTATATTATCAAAAGTATTTCTATTTACAATGAAGCCCGTCTGATCTATGTCTATAATGCCGGGGATAATTGTCTTCAATCTATCAGCAAAAATACTCATAAACATTTTATAATCAACATTAAGTAATGAGATGGGTTGATATGAAGAACTTCTAGTTGGATCTTTATTAGGTTTTAAAATTGGTGAAATAAATGTATATTGCCAAGATGGGGGGGGTTATTAACTCAGTTTGGGCCAGAATAAAAACCTTATGTATTAATGAATATGTAGTTTTAGAAAGGATTTTATATATCTCTGGTATAATACCATCATTACCCGGTGCTTTGTTTGATTTAAGCTTATTTATTTGTGTAATAACTTCTGTATATGAAATACTCTTGTCCAATAGTTTAATCTGTTGTTTATTAAGCTTTTTATTCATGTTTGGGGTTATAAACTCCTTTATTTTATCTTTAGGTTCCATGTTAATGTTGTTATGGTTAATCTTGTGAAAGTGATTTCTAAATTCATCCAGTATTTCTGGTATACTAGAAACATTCTTCTTTTTCCTTAGAGAAAAGATTTCTTTGATATGGTTTTGTTTATTCAATCTTTTGTTTTATTTTTAAGTCTATGTAAGTATTTGGGGCTTATTGAATAAGACAAAACTTGTATTTCTCTAAAGTTATTTTAACTTTATGAGTTAAAATTTCTTTGTATTTCTCATTTAGTTTGTTTATTTCTTCAATAACTTTCTTGTCCATAATATTTTCTTTATTATTATGTTTATAAGAGTCTAGTTTACTTTGAATATCTAATAATTCCTTATCCCAAGATTTCCTTTTGTTATTATACCATCTGATACTTTGTCCATATAGATATGATTTTAAGGCATCCCAAACATAGACAATGGAGACTTCAGGAGTATTATTTATGTCTAGAAAATGTTGTACTTCTGAAAGTATATATTCTTTATATTCTTTTAGCTGAGTTAAGTATGCCGGTATCCTTTTGATCTGAACATTATAAGTATTTTTTATCATGAATTCAAAAACAATTGAGTTATGATCAGATATAGGACATGAAATGATTTTGGAATTAATTAAATCTGTTACCAACTGGTTAGAAATAAAGACCCTATCTATTTTTGAATAAGTTTTGTATCTGTTAGAAAAAAAGGTGTATGGTAATGATTTTGACTCTATCTGATTATTAATATCATTCAAATGATAAGAATTAGCAAAATCATTTAAATGTTTTGCATTAGATGTAATTCTTCTTTTCTTTATAGTGGTAGTATCACTTTCATGTAGTATACAATTAAAATCACCAGCTAAAATAATATCCCTATAGAGAATGATATGATCTTATCAAT